>NC_134487.1:205942349-206114849 GCF_040206685.1 Ascaphus truei | reverse complement strand
ACAAATATATTAATTATCTTGCATCGCATTCAACATAACCATGTTCATTTGATTTCGCACAATGATTTTTTTGATTGGATCAAATCTCTTGAACTGTGGTAGTAGACTTTTCAAAAAAGATAAGTCCTCACAGTCTTCTACAGGTGGTGGTGAATCATGTAATGCATTGGCTAATATAACAAGTTTATTTTCTTCTATGGCTATTAATTTTTTTTTGTAGTCATTATTTGGCTTCCTTTTCTTCGTTGGAGGTTCTGATGGGGACGGCGGGGTCACGCTGAAGGAAGTGTCCTCCACACTTACATCCAGCGTATTGTCCGTTGAAGTCCCTGGGAGTTCAGTGTTGCTATTGTCAAGATTGCAGACCGTCTGTGCAGGCGTCATTTGCTCTTTTAAGAAGAGCATCATGGAGAAGTACGGCCACGAAGATGTGTACTCATGTACACTTGCGGCTGCGTCACCTGAGCGTGGGTGTATAATTTTATTCAGCTCCCTACGGAAGGAATCCCGCAAGTTCTTCCACTTGGTTTTCAGGATGTCAGCTAAAAAAAAAAGAAGCTAAATATTAGAGACAAATTTAAAAATACTTTCAATCGTTGTAATACAATAGGGCCTACAAATCAGGCATGGGGCAATCCACATTGCACACAACAGGGCCCACAGTTCACGTGTTTGTGTGTGTGTTTATATATATATATATATATATATATATATATATATATATATATATATATATACACACACCATCCACACGTGTGTCTGGATGTATATATATATATATATATATATATATATATATGTATGTATATATATATATATGTGTATATATATATATACACACACACAATAGGGCCTACACATCAGGCATGGGGCAATCCACATTGCACACAATAGGGCCTACACATCAGGCATGGGGCAATCCACATTGTACACAATAGGGCCTACACATCAGGCATGGGGCAATCCACATTGTACACAATACACAACAGGGCCCACAGTTCACGTGTTTGTGTGTGTGTGTGTGTTTATATATATATATATATATATATATATATATACATACATACACATACACCATCCACACGTGTGTGTGTGGATGTGTAGTATATATATATATATATATGTGTATATATACACACACACAATAGGGCCTACACATCAGGCATGGGGCAATCCACATTGTACACAATACACAACAGGGCCCACAGTTCACGTGTTTGTGTGTGTGTTTATATATATATATATATATATATACACATACACATACACCATCCACACGTGTGTGTGTGGATGTGTATATATATATATATATATATATATATATATATATATACATGTGTATATATACACACACACAATAGGGCCTACACATCAGGCATGGGGCAATACACATATATATATATATATATATATATATATATATATATATATATATATATATATATATATATACACACATCCTATATACGGCCATCGCAAAATTAGTGAAGATACAAATGATTAACTTAATGCATGTATATTAAATTCTATACAGTCACTTAATGCACTTAAGTTACTAAATGACATCAATACTATTTATATAACATATTCAGACAGTTTAATTTCATATTTACTTACTTCCACAGGACATTATTTCTCCAATCTCGCTCCACAATTTCTTGGTCAGGAAACGGTCATGATATGTGTTGACCTTCTGGTTCCAAAGAGGATCGCGTTTGTATATCTCAGATATGAGCTGCTCTATGCTGGAGCTATCCATGTTCATAATTAAATAAATATAAATAAATAAAAAATAACGATATTGAAGAGATATAATAAATAAATATAATAAATTATATATAAATAGCTATAATAATATATATAATATATATAATAATAAATAGCTATACAGATTACAAATAAATAATAAATAAACAACTGTAATATAATATGTAACTGTAATAAATATTAAATTAAATAAATAAAGCTAGCAGAAAACTACAAGCAACCTACAAGATGAATGGCTTGAAAGCAATGTTTTCAAACACAAGTTTTCCCTCTTCCGTGTTTGAAATACTTTGCTCCCATTGGCTAGCAATAGCTGGCTTGCCATTCGTTGAAGGGAGCCAGTCTATGATTGGCCCCTTCGCGTACCATGTGACGCGTTGCCGCAAGAGAACACCATTTTCTCGTGTCTCCTGCTGGCTACCGCGTCACAGCATGTACTGCTGCGGCACAGTTTATTCGAGCATTTGCCCGTTCTGTGCCGCAGCAGTAGCCTGGCGCGCGCCCGAGTGTGACGGGCGCGCGCCGAAGCAGCGGAAGAGCGCCCTCCGATCGGGGCGCTCTCCCTACCGCTGCCGGGTCCGCCGGGTCCCCCGGAACCCCCTGCCGCTGTCCCGCGATCGCGGGACACCAGGGCTCCCTCGGGGAGCCCTGGACGCGCGTGCAGGGGGCGCAGGCTCCCGAAGACGCGTGACCGCGCGTCTATGACGCGCGGCACGCCGAGGGGCGGCCACTAGCAAGCCGGGAAATCTCCCGGCTTGCGGATCTGGCCGCACTGCGATAAAGTGTGTCGCCAGTGTAGCAAGTTAGAAGTGAGGAGGGACTGGGACCCGATCGTGAGCTCAAACAGGAATGGTAAGTTGAGCTCAAGCCGCCGCCCGCGCACACGGGCGCAGCGGGTCCCAGCCCTTAGGTTAAGTTTCAGAGTTGCTTCTAATGTACCAAAGCTGGACTTAGACATAATTTCACTCTCACAACATTATGGCTGGTTGGAGCCAGTCCGAACCACAAGTACCGGGTCCATGGTTCTGGGCGTATACTGGGGGGATGGGGACGACTCCCATTAACCCCTGACTATACCGGAGATACGCTTATCACAATGCCTTTCTGGTCTGTGCTGAAGCAGGGCATTCTGGCAGCCAAGTGGCTTGACCTTTATTAGTGAGCCTGGTTACCCCCTCTCGGAACCACAGACTTAGAAATCGCCAGCTCATATACAGTGCATAAAATATATTTAAATATATACCCTTATACACCATTTTAATAAAAAATATCACAAAATTCTTCTAAGTCCCTCGGGAAGAGTGAAAGACGCGCACGTTCATTTTCAGAGCTCCTAGACCTTCCTATAAGAAGTTAGCCAAAAAGTAGCTTCGAAAAACGCTTAGGTTAAGTTTCAGAGTTGCTTCTAATGTACCAAAGCTGGACTTAGACATAATTTCACTCTCACAACATTATGGCTGGTTGGAGCCAGTCCGAACCACAAGTACCGGGTCCATGGTTCTGGGCGTATACTGGGGGGACGGGGACGACTCTCATTAACCCCTGACTATACCGGGGATACGTTTATCACAATGCCTTTCTGGTCTGTGCTGAAGCAGGGCATTCTGGCAGCCAAGTTGCTTGACCTTTTTTAGTGAGCCTGGTTACCCCCTCTCGGAACCACAGACTTAGAAATCGCCAGCTCATATACATTGCATAAAATATATTTATATATACAGTATACCCTTATACACCATTTTAATAAAAAATATCACAAAATTCTTCTAAGTCACTGGGGAAGAGAGAAAGATGCGCACGTTCATTTTCAGAGCTCCTAGACCTTCCTATAAGAAGTTAGCCAAAAAGTAGCTTCGAAAAACACTTAGGTTAAGTTTCAGAGTTGCTTCTAATGAACCAAAGCTGGACTTAGACATAATTTCACTCTCACAACATTATGGCTGGTTGGAGACAGTCCGAACCACAAGTACCGGGTCCATGGTTCTGGCCGTATACTGGGGGACGGGGACGACTCCCATTAACCCCTGACTATACGCTTATCACACAATGCCTTTCTGGTCTGTGCTGAAGGAGGGCATTCTGGCAGCCAAGTTGCTTGACCTTTATTAGTGAGCCTGGTTACCCCCTCTCGGAACCACAGACTTAGAAATTGCCAGCTCATATACAGTGCATAAAATATATTTATATATATACCCTTATACACCATTTAATTAAAAAATATCACAAAATTCTTCTAAGTCCCTCGGGAAGAGTGAAAGACGCGCACGTTCATTTTCAGAGCTCCTAGACCTTCCTATAAGAAGTTAGCCAAAAAGTAGCTTCGAAAAACGCTTAGGTTAAGTTTCAGAGTTGCTTCTAATGAACCAAAGCTGGACTTAGACATAATTTCACTCTCACAACATTATGGCTGGTTGGAGACAGTCCGAACCACAAGTACCGGGTCCATGGTTCTGGGCGTATACTGGGGGGACGGGGACGACTCCCATTAACCCCTGACTATACCGGGGATATGCTTATCACAATGCCTTTCTGGTCTGTGCTGAAGCAGGGCATTCTGGCAGCCAAGTGGCTTGACCTTTATTAGTGAGCCTGGTTACCCCCTCTCGGAACCACAGACTTAGAAATCGCCAGCTCATATACAGTGCATAAAATATATTTATATATATACCCTTATACACCATTTTAATAAAAAATATCACAAAATTCTTCTAAGTCCCTCGGGAAGAGTGAAAGACGTGCACGTTCATTTTCAGAGCTCCTAGACCTTCCTATAAGAAGTTAGCCAAAAAGTAGCTTCGAAAAACGCTTAGGTTAAGTTTCAGAGTTGCTTCTAATGAACCAAAGCTGGACTTAGACATAATTTCACTCTCACAACATTATGGCTGGTTGGAGACAGTCCGAACCACAAGTACCGGGTCCATGGTTCTGGCCGTATACTGGGGGACGGGGACGACTCCCATTAACCCCTGACTATACGCTTATCACAATGCCTTTCTGGTCTGTGCTGAAGGAGGGCATTCTGGCAGCCAAGTTGCTTGACCTTTATTAGTGAGCCTGGTTACCCCCTCTCGGAACCACAGACTTAGAAATCGCCAGCTCATATACAGTGCATAAAATATATTTATATATATACCCTTATACACCATTTTAATAAAAAATATCACAAAATTCTTCTAAGTCCCTCGGGAAGAGTGAAAGACGCGCACGTTCATTTTCAGAGCTCCTAGACCTTCCTATAAGAAGTTAGCCAAAAAGTAGCTTCGAAAAACGCTTAGGTTAAGTTTCAGAGTTGCTTCTAATGTACCAAAGCTGGACTTAGACATAATTTCACTCTCACAACATTATGGCTGGTTGGAGCCAGTCCGAACCACAAGTACCGGGTCCATGGTTCTGGGCGTATACTGGGGGGATGGGGACGACTCCCATTAACCCCTGACTATACCGGAGATACGCTTATCACAATGCCTTTCTGGTCTGTGCTGAAGCAGGGCATTCTGGCAGCCAAGTGGCTTGACCTTTATTAGTGAGCCTGGTTACCCCCTCTCGGAACCACAGACTTAGAAATCGCCAGCTCATATACAGTGCATAAAATATATTTAAATATATACCCTTATACACCATTTTAATAAAAAATATCACAAAATTTTTCTAAGTCCCTCGTGAAGAGTGAAAGACGCGCACGTTCATTTTCAGAGCTCCTAGACATTCCTATAAGAAGTTAGCCAAATAGTAGCTTCGAAAAACGCTTAGGTTAAGTTTGAGAGTTGCTTCTAATGTACCAAAGCTGGACTTAGACATAATTTCACTCTCACAACATTACGGCTGGTTGGAGACAGTCCGAACCACAAGTACCGGGTCCATGGTTCTGGGCGTATACTGGGGGGACGGGGACGACTCTCATTAACCCCTGACTATACCGGGGATACGTTTATCACAATGCCTTTCTGGTCTGTGCTGAAGCAGGGCATTCTGGCAGCCAAGTTGCTTGACCTTTTTTAGTGAGCCTGGTTACCCCCTCTCGGAACCACAGACTTAGAAATCGCCAGCTCATATACATTGCATAAAATATATTTATATATACAGTATACCCTTATACACCATTTTAATAAAAAATATCACAAAATTCTTCTAAGTCACTGGGGAAGAGAGAAAGATGCGCACGTTCATTTTCAGAGCTCCTAGACCTTCCTATAAGAAATTAGCCAAAAAGTAGCTTCGAAAAACGCTTATGTTAAGTTTGAGAGTTGCTTCTAATGTACCAAAGCTGGACTTAGACATAATTTCACTCTCACAACATTATGGCTGGTTGGAGACAGTCCGAACCACAAGTACAGGGTCCATGGTTCTGGGCGTATACTGGGGGGACGGGAACGACTCCCATTAACCCCTGACTATACCGGGGATACGCTTATCACAATGCCTTTCTGGTCTGTGCTGAAGCAGGGCATTCTGGCAGCCAAGTGGCTTGACCTTTATTAGTGAGCCTGGTTACCCCCTCTCGGAACCACAGACTTAGAAATCGCCAGCTCATATACAGTGCATAAAATATATTTAAATATATACCCTTATACACCATTTTAATAAAAAATATCACAAAATTTTTCTAAGTCCCTCGTGAAGAGTGAAAGACGCGCACGTTCATTTTCAGAGCTCCTAGACATTCCTATAAGAAGTTAGCCAAATAGTAGCTTCGAAAAACGCTTAGGTTAAGTTTGAGAGTTGCTTCTAATGTACCAAAGCTGGACTTAGACATAATTTCACTCTCACAACATTACGGCTGGTTGGAGACAGTCCGAACCACAAGTACCGGGTCCATGGTTCTGGGCGTATACTGGGGGGACGGGGACGACTCTCATTAACCCCTGACTATACCGGGGATACGTTTATCACAATGCCTTTCTGGTCTGTGCTGAAGCAGGGCATTCTGGCAGCCAAGTTGCTTGACCTTTTTTAGTGAGCCTGGTTACCCCCTCTCGGAACCACAGACTTAGAAATCGCCAGCTCATATACATTGCATAAAATATATTTATATATACAGTATACCCTTATACACCATTTTAATAAAAAATATCACAAAATTCTTCTAAGTCACTGGGGAAGAGAGAAAGATGCGCACGTTCATTTTCAGAGCTCCTAGACCTTCCTATAAGAAATTAGCCAAAAAGTAGCTTCGAAAAACGCTTATGTTAAGTTTGAGAGTTGCTTCTAATGTACCAAAGCTGGACTTAGACATAATTTCACTCTCACAACATTATGGCTGGTTGGAGACAGTCCGAACCACAAGTACAGGGTCCATGGTTCTGGGCGTATACTGGGGGGACGGGAACGACTCCCATTAACCCCTGACTATACCGGGGATACGCTTATCACAATGCCTTTCTGGTCTGTGCTGAAGCAGGGCATTCTGGCAGCCAAGTGGCTTGACCTTTATTAGTGAGCCTGGTTACCCCCTCTCGGAACCACAGACTTAGAAATCGCCAGCTCATAAACAGTGCATAAAATATATTTAAATATATACCCTTATACACCATTTTAATAAAAAATATCACAAAATTCTTCTAAGTCACTCGGGAAGAGTTAAAGATGCGCACGTTCATTTTCAGAGCTTCTAGACCTTCCTATAAGAAGTTAGCCAAAAAGTAGCTTCGAAAAACGCTTAGGTTAAGTTTGAGAGTTGCTTCTAATGTACCAAAGCTGGAATTAGACATAATTTCACTCTCACAACATTATGGCTGGTTGGAGACAGTCCGAACCACAAGTACCGGGTCCATGGTTCTGGGCGTATACTGGGGGGATGGGGATGGGAACGACTCCCATTAACCCCTGACTATACCGGAGATACGCTTATCACAATGCCTTTCTGGTCTGTGCTGAAGCAGGGCATTCTGGCAGCCAAGTGGCTTGACCTTTATTAGTGAGCCTGGTTACCCCCTCTCGGAACCACAGACTTAGAAATCGCCAGCTCATATACAGTGCATAAAATATATTTAAATATACCCTTATACACCATTTTAATAAAAAATATCACAAAATTCTTCTAAGTCCCTCGGGAAGAGTGAAAGATGCGCACGTTCATTTTCAGAGCTCATACACCTTCCTATAAGAAATTAGCCAAAAAGTAGCTTCGAAAAACGCTTATGTTAAGTTTGAGAGTTGCTTCTAATGTACCAAAGCTGGACTTAGACATAATTTCACTCTCACAACATTATGGCTGGTTGGAGACAGTCTGAACCACAAGTACCGGGTCCATGGTTCTGGGCGTATACTGGGGGGACGGGGACGACTCCCATTAACCCCTGACTATACCGGGGATACGCTTATCACAATGCCTCTCTGGTCTGTACTGAAGCAGGGCATTCTGGCAGCCAAGTGGCTTGACCTTTATTAGTGAGCCTGGTTACCCCCTCTCGAAACCACAGACTTAGAAATCGCCAGCTCATATACAGTGCATAAAATATATTTATATATATACCCTTATACACCATTTTAATAAAAAATATCACAAAATTCTTCTAAGTCCCTCTTGAAGAGTGAAAGAAGCGCACGTTCATTTTCAGAGCTTCTAGACCTTCCTATAAGAAGTTAGCCAAAAAGTAGCTTCGAAAAACGCTTAGGTTAAGTTTCAGAGTTGCTTCTAATGTACCAACGCTGGACTTAGACATAATTTCACTCTCACAACATTATGGCTGGTTGGAGACAGTCCGAACCACAAGTACCGGGTCCATGATTCTGGGCGTATACTGGGGGGACGGGGACGACTCCCATTAACCCCTGACTATACCGGGGATACGCTTATCACAATGCCTTTCTGGTCTGTGCTGAAGCAGGGCATTCTGGCAGCCAAGTGGCTTGACCTTTATTAGTGAGCCTGGTTACCCCCTCTCGGAACCACAGACTTAGAAATCGCCAGCTCATATACAGTGCATAAAATATATTTATATATATATACCCTTATACACCATTTTAATAAAAAATATCACAAAATTCTTCTAAGTCCCTCGGGAAGAGTGAAAGATGCGCACGTTCATTTTCAGAGCTCATACACCTTCCTATAAGAAGTTAGCCAAAAAGTAGCTTCGAAAAACGCTTAGGTTAAGTTTCAGAGTTGCTTCTAATGTACCAAAGCTGGAATTAGACATAATTTCACTCTCACAACATTATGGCTGGTTGGAGACAGTCCGAACCACAAGTACCGGGTCCATGGTTCTGGGCGTATACTGGGGGGATGGGGATGGGGACGACTCACATTTAACCCCTGACTAAACCGGAGATACGCTTATCACAATGCCTTTCTGGTCTGTGCTGAAGCAGGGCATTCTGGCAGCCAAGTGGCTTGACCTTTATTAGTGAGCCTGGTTACCCCCTCTCGGAACCACAGACTTAGAAATCGCCAGCTCATATACAGTGCATAAAATATATTTAAATATATACCCTTATACACCATTTTAATAAAAAATATCACAAAATTCTTCTAAGTCCCTCGGGAAGAGTGAAAGATGCGCACGTTCATTTTCAGAGCTCATACACCTTCCTATAAGAAATTAGCCAAAAAGTAGCTTCGAAAAACGCTTATGTTAAGTTTGAGAGTTGCTTCTAATGTACCAAAGCTGGACTTAGACATAATTTCACTCTCACAACATTATGGCTGGTTGGAGACAGTCCGAACCACAAGTACAGGGTCCATGGTTCTGGGCGTATACTGGGGGGACGGGAACGACTCCCATTAACCCCTGACTATACCGGGGATACGCTTATCACAATGCCTTTCTGGTCTGTGCTGAAGCAGGGCATTCTGGCAGCCAAGTGGCTTGACCTTTATTAGTGAGCCTGGTTACCCCCTCTCGGAACCACAGACTTAGAAATCGCCAGCTCATATACAGTGCATAAAATATATTTAAATATATACCCTTATACACCATTTTAATAAAAAATATCACAAAATTCTTCTAAGTCACTCGGGAAGAGTTAAAGATGCGCACGTTCATTTTCAGAGCTCCTAGACCTTCCTATAAGAAGTTAGCCAAAAAGTAGCTTCGAAAAACGCTTAGGTTAAGTTTGAGAGTTGCTTCTAATGTACCAAAGCTGGAATTAGACATAATTTCACTCTCACAACATTATGGCTGGTTGGAGACAGTCTGAACCACAAGTACCGGGTCCATGGTTCTGGGCGTATACTGGGGGGATGGGGATGGGGACGACTCCCATTAACCCCTGACTATACCGGAGGTACGCTTATCACAATGCCTTTCTGGTCTGTGCTGAAGCAGGGCATTCTGGCAGCCAAGTGGCTTGACCTTTATTAGTGAGCCTGGTTACCCCCTCTCGGAACCACAGACTTAGAAATCGCCAGCTCATATACAGTGCATAAAATATATTTAAATATATACCCTTATACACCATTTTAATAAAAAATATCACAAAATTCTTCTAAGTCCCTCGGGAAGAGTGAAAGATGCGCACGTTCATTTTCAGAGCTCATACACCTTCCTATAAGAAATTAGCCAAAAAGTAGCTTCGAAAAACGCTTAGGTTAAGTTTCAGAGTTGCTTCTACAGTAATGTACCAACGCTGGACTTAGACATAATTTCACTCTCACAACATTATGGCTGGTTGGAGACAGTCCGAACCACAAGTACCGGGTCCATGGTTCTGGGCGTATACTGGGGGGACGGGGACGACTCCCATTAACCCCTGACTATACCGGGGATACGCTTATCACAATGCCTTTCTGGTCTGTGCTGAAGCAGGGCATTCTGGCAGCCAAGTGGCTTGACCTTTATTAGTGAGCCTGGTTACCCCCTCTCGGAACCACAGACTTAGAAATCGCCAGCTCATATACAGTGCATAAAATATATTTATATATATACCCTTATACACCATTTTAATAAAAAATATCACAAAATTCTTCTAAGTCCCTCGGGAAGAGTGAAAGACGCGCACCTTCATTTTCAGAGCTCCTAGACCTTCCTATAAGAAGTTAGCCAAAAAGTAGCTTCGAAAAACGCTTAGGTTAAGTTTCAGAGTTGCTTCTAATGTACCAAAGCTGGAATTAGACATAATTTCACTCTCACAACATTATGGCTGGTTGGAGACAGTCCGAACCACAAGTACCGGGTCCATGGTTCTGGGCGTATACTGGGGGGATGGGGATGGGGACGACTCCCATTAACCCCTGACTATACCGGAGATACGCTTATCACAATGCCTTTCTGGTCTGTGCTGAAGCAGGGCATTCTGGCAGCCAAGTGGCTTGACCTTTATTAGTGAGCCTGGTTACCCCCTCTCGGAACCACAGACTTAGAAATCGCCAGCTCATATACAGTGCATAAAATATATTTAAATATATACCCTTATACACCATTTTAATAAAAAATATCACAAAATTCTTCTAAGTCCCTCGGGAAGAGTGAAAGATGCGCACGTTCATTTTCAGAGCTCATACACCTTCCTATAAGAAATTAGCCAAAAAGTAGCTTCGAAAAACGCTTATGTTAAGTTTGAGAGTTGCTTCTAATGTACCAAAGCTGGACTTAGACATAATTTCACTCTCACAACATTATGGCTGGTTGGAGACAGTCCGAACCACAAGTACAGGGTCCATGGTTCTGGGCGTATACTGGGGGGACGGGAACGACTCCCATTAACCCCTGACTATACCGGGGATACGCTTATCACAATGCCTTTCTGGTCTGTGCTGAAGCAGGGCATTCTGGCAGCCAAGTGGCTTGACCTTTATTAGTGAGCCTGGTTACCCCCTCTCGGAACCACAGACTTAGAAATCGCCAGCTCATATACAGTGCATAAAATATATTTAAATATATACCCTTATACACCATTTTAATAAAAAATATCACAAAATTCTTCTAAGTCACTCGGGAAGAGTTAAAGACGCGCACGTTCATTTTCAGAGCTCCTAGACCTTCCTATAAGAAGTTAGCCAAAAAGTAGCTTCGAAAAACGCTTAGGTTAAGTTTGAGAGTTGCTTCTAATGTACCAAAGCTGGAATTAGACATAATTTCACTCTCACAACATTATGGCTGGTTGGAGACAGTCCGAACCACAAGTACCGGGTCCATGGTTCTGGGCGTATACTGGGGGGATGGGGATGGGGACGACTCCCATTAACCCCTGACTATACCGGAGATACGCTTATCACAATGCCTTTCTGGTCTGTGCTGAAGCAGGGCATTCTGGCAGCCAAGTGGCTTGACCTTTATTAGTGAGCCTGGTTACCCCCTCTCGGAACGACAGACTTAGAAATCGCCAGCTCATATACAGTGCATAAAATATATTTATATATATACCCTTATACACCATTTTAATAAAAAATATCACAAAATTCTTCTAAGTCACTGGGGAAGAGAGAATGATGCGCACGTTCATTTTCAGATCTCCTAGACCTTCCTATAAGAAGTTAGCCGAAAAGTAGCTTTGAAAAACGCTTAGGTTAAGTTTCAGAGTTGCTTCTAATGTACCAAAGCTGGACTTAGACATAATTTCACTCTCACAACATTATGGCTGGTTGGAGCCAGTCCGAACCACAAGTACCGGGTCCATGGTTCTGGGCGTATACTGGGGGGATGGGGACGACTCCCATTAACCCCTGACTATACCGGAGATACGCTTATCACAATGCCTTTCTGGTCTGTGCTGAAGCAGGGCATTCTGGCAGCCAAGTGGCTTGACCTTTATTAGTGAGCCTGGTTACCCCCTCTCGGAACCACAGACTTAGAAATCGCCAGCTCATATACAGTGCATAAAATATATTTAAATATATACCCTTATACACCATTTTAATAAAAAATATCACAAAATTCTTCTAAGTCCCTCGGGAAGAGTGAAAGACGCGCACGTTCATTTTCAGAGCTCCTAGACCTTCCTATAAGAAGTTAGCCAAAGAGTAGCTTCGAAAAACGCTTAGGTTAAGTTTCAGAGTTGCTTCTAATGTACCAAAGCTGGACTTAGACATAATTTCACTCTCACAACATTATGGCTGGTTGGAGCCAGTCCGAACCACAAGTACCGGGTCCATGGTTCTGGGCGTATACTGGGGGGACGGGGACGACTCTCATTAACCCCTGACTATACCGGGGATACGTTTATCACAATGCCTTTCTGGTCTGTGCTGAAGCAGGGCATTCTGGCAGCCAAGTTGCTTGACCTTTTTTAGTGAGTCTGGTTACCCCCTCTCGGAACCACAGACTTAGAAATCGCCAGCTCATATACATTGCATAAAATATATTTATATATACAGTATACCCTTATACACCATTTTAATAAAAAATATCACAAAATTCTTCTAAGTCACTGGGGAAGAGAGAAAGATGCGCACGTTCATTTTCAGAGCTCCTAGACCTTCCTATAAGAAGTTAGCCAAAAAGTAGCTTCGAAAAACACTTAGGTTAAGTTTCAGAGTTGCTTCTAATGAACCAAAGCTGGACTTAGACATAATTTCACTCTCACAACATTATGGCTGGTTGGAGACAGTCCGAACCACAAGTACCGGGTCCATGGTTCTGGCCGTATACTGGGGGACGGGGACGACTCCCATTAACCCCTGACTATACGCTTATCACACAATGCCTTTCTGGTCTGTGCTGAAGGAGGGCATTCTGGCAGCCAAGTTGCTTGACCTTTATTAGTGAGCCTGGTTACCCCCTCTCGGAACCACAGACTTAGAAATTGCCAGCTCATATACAGTGCATAAAATATATTTATATATATACCCTTATACACCATTTAATTAAAAAATATCACAAAATTCTTCTAAGTCCCTCGGGAAGAGTGAAAGACGCGCACGTTCATTTTCAGAGCTCCTAGACCTTCCTATAAGAAGTTAGCCAAAAAGTAGCTTCGAAAAACGCTTAGGTTAAGTTTCAGAGTTGCTTCTAATGAACCAAAGCTGGACTTAGACATAATTTCACTCTCACAACATTATGGCTGGTTGGAGACAGTCCGAACCACAAGTACCGGGTCCATGGTTCTGGGCGTATACTGGGGGGACGGGGACGACTCCCATTAACCCCTGACTATACCGGGGATATGCTTATCACAATGCCTTTCTGGTCTGTGCTGAAGCAGGGCATTCTGGCAGCCAAGTGGCTTGACCTTTATTAGTGAGCCTGGTTACCCCCTCTCGGAACCACAGACTTAGAAATCGCCAGCACATATACAGTGCATAAAATATATTTATATATATACCCTTATACACCATTTTAATAAAAAATATCACAAAATTCTTCTAAGTCCCTCGGGAAGAGTGAAAGACGTGCACGTTCATTTTCAGAGCTCCTAGACCTTCCTATAAGAAGTTAGCCAAAAAGTAGCTTCGAAAAACGCTTAGGTTAAGTTTCAGAGTTGCTTCTAATGAACCAAAGCTGGACTTAGACATAATTTCACTCTCACAACATTATGGCTGGTTGGAGACAGTCCGAACCACAAGTACCGGGTCCATGGTTCTGGCCGTATACTGGGGGACGGGGACGACTCCCATTAACCCCTGACTATACGCTTATCACAATGCCTTTCTGGTCTGTGCTGAAGGAGGGCATTCTGGCAGCCAAGTTGCTTGACCTTTATTAGTGAGCCTGGTTACCCCCTCTCGGAACCACAGACTTAGAAATCGCCAGCTCATATACAGTGCATAAAATATATTTATATATATACCCTTATACACCATTTTAATAAAAAATATCACAAAATTCTTCTAAGTCCCTCGGGAAGAGTGAAAGACGCGCACGTTCATTTTCAGAGCTCCTAGACCTTCCTATAAGAAGTTAGCCAAAAAGTAGCTTCGAAAAACGCTTAGGTTAAGTTTCAGAGTTGCTTCTAATGTACCAAAGCTGGACTTAGACATAATTTCACTCTCACAACATTATGGCTGGTTGGAGCCAGTCCGAACCACAAGTACCGGGTCCATGGTTCTGGGCGTATACTGGGGGGATGGGGACGACTCCCATTAACCCCTGACTATACCGGAGATACGCTTATCACAATGCCTTTCTGGTCTGTGCTGAAGCAGGGCATTCTGGCAGCCAAGTGGCTTGACCTTTATTAGTGAGCCTGGTTACCCCCTCTCGGAACCACAGACTTAGAAATCGCCAGCTCATATACAGTGCATAAAATATATTTAAATACTGTATATACCCTTATACACCATTTTAATAAAAAATATCACAAAATTTTTCTAAGTCCCTCGTGAAGAGTGAAAGACGCGCACGTTCATTTTCAGAGCTCCTAGACATTCCTATAAGAAGTTAGCCAAATAGTAGCTTCGAAAAACGCTTAGGTTAAGTTTGAGAGTTGCTTCTAATGTACCAAAGCTGGACTTAGACATAATTTCACTCTCACAACATTACGGCTGGTTGGAGACAGTCCGAACCACAAGTACCGGGTCCATGGTTCTGGGCGTATACTGGGGGGACGGGGACGACTCTCATTAACCCCTGACTATACCGGGGATACGTTTATCACAATGCCTTTCTGGTCTGTGCTGAAGCAGGGCATTCTGGCAGCCAAGTTGCTTGACCTTTTTTAGTGAGCCTGGTTACCCCCTCTCGGAACCACAGACTTAGAAATCGCCAGCTCATATACATTGCATAAAATATATTTATATATACAGTATACCCTTATACACCATTTTAATAAAAAATATCACAAAATTCTTCTAAGTCACTGGGGAAGAGAGAAAGATGCGCACGTTCATTTTCAGAGCTCCTAGACCTTCCTATAAGAAATTAGCCAAAAAGTAGCTTCGAAAAACGCTTATGTTAAGTTTGAGAGTTGCTTCTAATGTACCAAAGCTGGACTTAGACATAATTTCACTCTCACAACATTATGGCTGGTTGGAGACAGTCCGAACCACAAGTACAGGGTCCATGGTTCTGGGCGTATACTGGGGGGACGGGAACGACTCCCATTAACCCCTGACTATACCGGGGATACGCTTATCACAATGCCTTTCTGGTCTGTGCTGAAGCAGGGCATTCTGGCAGCCAAGTGGCTTGACCTTTATTAGTGAGCCTGGTTACCCCCTCTCGGAACCACAGACTTAGAAATCGCCAGCTCATATACAGTGCATAAAATATATTTAAATATATACCCTTATACACCATTTTAATAAAAAATATCACAAAATTTTTCTAAGTCCCTCGTGAAGAGTGAAAGACGCGCACGTTCATTTTCAGAGCTCCTAGACATTCCTATAAGAAGTTAGCCAAATAGTAGCTTCGAAAAACGCTTAGGTTAAGTTTGAGAGTTGCTTCTAATGTACCAAAGCTGGACTTAGACATAATTTCACTCTCACAACATTACGGCTGGTTGGAGACAGTCCGAACCACAAGTACCGGGTCCATGGTTCTGGGCGTATACTGGGGGGACGGGGACGACTCTCATTAACCCCTGACTATACCGGGGATACGTTTATCACAATGCCTTTCTGGTCTGTGCTGAAGCAGGGCATTCTGGCAGCCAAGTTGCTTGACCTTTTTTAGTGAGCCTGGTTACCCCCTCTCGGAACCACAGACTTAGAAATCGCCAGCTCATATACATTGCATAAAATATATTTATATATACAGTATACCCTTATACACCATTTTAATAAAAAATATCACAAAATTCTTCTAAGTCACTGGGGAAGAGAGAAAGATGCGCACGTTCATTTTCAGAGCTCCTAGACCTTCCTATAAGAAATTAGCCAAAAAGTAGCTTCGAAAAACGCTTATGTTAAGTTTGAGAGTTGCTTCTAATGTACCAAAGCTGGACTTAGACATAATTTCACTCTCACAACATTATGGCTGGTTGGAGACAGTCCGAACCACAAGTACAGGGTCCATGGTTCTGGGCGTATACTGGGGGGACGGGAACGACTCCCATTAACCCCTGACTATACCGGGGATACGCTTATCACAATGCCTTTCTGGTCTGTGCTGAAGCAGGGCATTCTGGCAGCCAAGTGGCTTGACCTTTATTAGTGAGCCTGGTTACCCCCTCTCGGAACCACAGACTTAGAAATCGCCAGCTCATAAACAGTGCATAAAATATATTTAAATATATACCCTTATACACCATTTTAATAAAAAATATCACAAAATTCTTCTAAGTCACTCGGGAAGAGTTAAAGATGCGCACGTTCATTTTCAGAGCTCCTAGACCTTCCTATAAGAAGTTAGCCAAAAAGTAGCTTCGAAAAACGCTTAGGTTAAGTTTGAGAGTTGCTTCTAATGTACCAAAGCTGGAATTAGACATAATTTCACTCTCACAACATTATGGCTGGTTGGAGACAGTCCGAACCACAAGTACCGGGTCCATGGTTCTGGGCGTATACTGGGGGGATGGGGATGGGAACGACTCCCATTAACCCCTGACTATACCGGAGATACGCTTATCACAATGCCTTTCTGGTCTGTGCTGAAGCAGGGCATTCTGGCAGCCAAGTGGCTTGACCTTTATTAGTGAGCCTGGTTACCCCCTCTCGGAACCACAGACTTAGAAATCGCCAGCTCATATACAGTGCATAAAATATATTTAAATATATACCCTTATACACCATTTTAATAAAAAATATCACAACATTCTTCTAAGTCCCTCGGGAAGAGTGAAAGATGCGCACGTTCATTTTCAGAGCTCATACACCTTCCTATAAGAAATTAGCCAAAAAGTAGCTTCGAAAAACGCTTATGTTAAGTTTGAGAGTTGCTTCTAATGTACCAAAGCTGGACTTAGACATAATTTCACTCTCACAACATTATGGCTGGTTGGAGACAGTCTGAACCACAAGTACCGGGTCCATGGTTCTGGGCGTATACTGGGGGGACGGGGACGACTCCCATTAACCCCTGACTATACCGGGGATACGCTTATCACAATGCCTTTCTGGTCTGTGCTGAAGCAGGGCATTCTGGCAGCCAAGTGGCTTGACCTTTATTAGTGAGCCTGGTTACCCCCTCTCGAAACCACAGACTTAGAAATCGCCAGCTCATATACAGTGCATAAAATATATTTATATATATACCCTTATACACCATTTTAATAAAAAATATCACAAAATTCTTCTAAGTCCCTCGGGAAGAGTGAAAGAAGCGCACGTTCATTTTCAGAGCTTCTAGACCTTCCTATAAGAAGTTAGCCAAAAAGTAGCTTCGAAAAACGCTTAGGTTAAGTTTCAGAGTTGCTTCTAATGTACCAACGCTGGACTTAGACATAATTTCACTCTCACAACATTATGGCTGGTTGGAGACAGTCCGAACCACAAGTACCGGGTCCATGGTTCTGGCCGTATACTGGGGGACGGGGACGACTCCCATTAACCCCTGACTATACGCTTATCACACAATGCCTTTCTGGTCTGTGCTGAAGGAGGGCATTCTGGCAGCCAAGTTGCTTGACCTTTATTAGTGAGCCTGGTTACCCCCTCTCGGAACCACAGACTTAGAAATTGCCAGCTCATATACAGTGCATAAAATATATTTATATATATACCCTTATACACCATTTAATTAAAAAATATCACAAAATTCTTCTAAGTCCCTCGGGAAGAGTGAAAGACGCGCACGTTCATTTTCAGAGCTCCTAGACCTTCCTATAAGAAGTTAGCCAAAAAGTAGCTTCGAAAAACGCTTAGGTTAAGTTTCAGAGTTGCTTCTAATGAACCAAAGCTGGACTTAGACATAATTTCACTCTCACAACATTATGGCTGGTTGGAGACAGTCCGAACCACAAGTACCGGGTCCATGGTTCTGGGCGTATACTGGGGGGACGGGGACGACTCCCATTAACCCCTGACTATACCGGGGATATGCTTATCACAATGCCTTTCTGGTCTGTGCTGAAGCAGGGCATTCTGGCAGCCAAGTGGCTTGACCTTTATTAGTGAGCCTGGTTACCCCCTCTCGGAACCACAGACTTAGAAATCGCCAGCACATATACAGTGCATAAAATATATTTATATATATACCCTTATACACCATTTTAATAAAAAATATCACAAAATTCTTCTAAGTCCCTCGGGAAGAGTGAAAGACGTGCACGTTCATTTTCAGAGCTCCTAGACCTTCCTATAAGAAGTTAGCCAAAAAGTAGCTTCGAAAAACGCTTAGGTTAAGTTTCAGAGTTGCTTCTAATGAACCAAAGCTGGACTTAGACATAATTTCACTCTCACAACATTATGGCTGGTTGGAGACAGTCCGAACCACAAGTACCGGGTCCATGGTTCTGGCCGTATACTGGGGGACGGGGACGACTCCCATTAACCCCTGACTATACGCTTATCACAATGCCTTTCTGGTCTGTGCTGAAGGAGGGCATTCTGGCAGCCAAGTTGCTTGACCTTTATTAGTGAGCCTGGTTACCCCCTCTCGGAACCACAGACTTAGAAATCGCCAGCTCATATACAGTGCATAAAATATATTTATATATATACCCTTATACACCATTTTAATAAAAAATATCACAAAATTCTTCTAAGTCCCTCGGGAAGAGTGAAAGACGCGCACGTTCATTTTCAGAGCTCCTAGACCTTCCTATAAGAAGTTAGCCAAAAAGTAGCTTCGAAAAACGCTTAGGTTAAGTTTCAGAGTTGCTTCTAATGTACCAAAGCTGGACTTAGACATAATTTCACTCTCACAACATTATGGCTGGTTGGAGCCAGTCCGAACCACAAGTACCGGGTCCATGGTTCTGGGCGTATACTGGGGGGATGGGGACGACTCCCATTAACCCCTGACTATACCGGAGATACGCTTATCACAATGCCTTTCTGGTCTGTGCTGAAGCAGGGCATTCTGGCAGCCAAGTGGCTTGACCTTTATTAGTGAGCCTGGTTACCCCCTCTCGGAACCACAGACTTAGAAATCGCCAGCTCATATACAGTGCATAAAATATATTTAAATACTGTATATACCCTTATACACCATTTTAATAAAAAATATCACAAAATTTTTCTAAGTCCCTCGTGAAGAGTGAAAGACGCGCACGTTCATTTTCAGAGCTCCTAGACATTCCTATAAGAAGTTAGCCAAATAGTAGCTTCGAAAAACGCTTAGGTTAAGTTTGAGAGTTGCTTCTAATGTACCAAAGCTGGACTTAGACATAATTTCACTCTCACAACATTACGGCTGGTTGGAGACAGTCCGAACCACAAGTACCGGGTCCATGGTTCTGGGCGTATACTGGGGGGACGGGGACGACTCTCATTAACCCCTGACTATACCGGGGATACGTTTATCACAATGCCTTTCTGGTCTGTGCTGAAGCAGGGCATTCTGGCAGCCAAGTTGCTTGACCTTTTTTAGTGAGCCTGGTTACCCCCTCTCGGAACCACAGACTTAGAAATCGCCAGCTCATATACATTGCATAAAATATATTTATATATACAGTATACCCTTATACACCATTTTAATAAAAAATATCACAAAATTCTTCTAAGTCACTGGGGAAGAGAGAAAGATGCGCACGTTCATTTTCAGAGCTCCTAGACCTTCCTATAAGAAATTAGCCAAAAAGTAGCTTCGAAAAACGCTTATGTTAAGTTTGAGAGTTGCTTCTAATGTACCAAAGCTGGACTTAGACATAATTTCACTCTCACAACATTATGGCTGGTTGGAGACAGTCCGAACCACAAGTACAGGGTCCATGGTTCTGGGCGTATACTGGGGGGACGGGAACGACTCCCATTAACCCCTGACTATACCGGGGATACGCTTATCACAATGCCTTTCTGGTCTGTGCTGAAGCAGGGCATTCTGGCAGCCAAGTGGCTTGACCTTTATTAGTGAGCCTGGTTACCCCCTCTCGGAACCACAGACTTAGAAATCGCCAGCTCATATACAGTGCATAAAATATATTTAAATATATACCCTTATACACCATTTTAATAAAAAATATCACAAAATTTTTCTAAGTCCCTCGTGAAGAGTGAAAGACGCGCACGTTCATTTTCAGAGCTCCTAGACATTCCTATAAGAAGTTAGCCAAATAGTAGCTTCGAAAAACGCTTAGGTTAAGTTTGAGAGTTGCTTCTAATGTACCAAAGCTGGACTTAGACATAATTTCACTCTCACAACATTACGGCTGGTTGGAGACAGTCCGAACCACAAGTACCGGGTCCATGGTTCTGGGCGTATACTGGGGGGACGGGGACGACTCTCATTAACCCCTGACTATACCGGGGATACGTTTATCACAATGCCTTTCTGGTCTGTGCTGAAGCAGGGCATTCTGGCAGCCAAGTTGCTTGACCTTTTTTAGTGAGCCTGGTTACCCCCTCTCGGAACCACAGACTTAGAAATCGCCAGCTCATATACATTGCATAAAATATATTTATATATACAGTATACCCTTATACACCATTTTAATAAAAAATATCACAAAATTCTTCTAAGTCACTGGGGAAGAGAGAAAGATGCGCACGTTCATTTTCAGAGCTCCTAGACCTTCCTATAAGAAATTAGCCAAAAAGTAGCTTCGAAAAACGCTTATGTTAAGTTTGAGAGTTGCTTCTAATGTACCAAAGCTGGACTTAGACATAATTTCACTCTCACAACATTATGGCTGGTTGGAGACAGTCCGAACCACAAGTACAGGGTCCATGGTTCTGGGCGTATACTGGGGGGACGGGAACGACTCCCATTAACCCCTGACTATACCGGGGATACGCTTATCACAATGCCTTTCTGGTCTGTGCTGAAGCAGGGCATTCTGGCAGCCAAGTGGCTTGACCTTTATTAGTGAGCCTGGTTACCCCCTCTCGGAACCACAGACTTAGAAATCGCCAGCTCATAAACAGTGCATAAAATATATTTAAATATATACCCTTATACACCATTTTAATAAAAAATATCACAAAATTCTTCTAAGTCACTCGGGAAGAGTTAAAGATGCGCACGTTCATTTTCAGAGCTCCTAGACCTTCCTATAAGAAGTTAGCCAAAAAGTAGCTTCGAAAAACGCTTAGGTTAAGTTTGAGAGTTGCTTCTAATGTACCAAAGCTGGAATTAGACATAATTTCACTCTCACAACATTATGGCTGGTTGGAGACAGTCCGAACCACAAGTACCGGGTCCATGGTTCTGGGCGTATACTGGGGGGATGGGGATGGGAACGACTCCCATTAACCCCTGACTATACCGGAGATACGCTTATCACAATGCCTTTCTGGTCTGTGCTGAAGCAGGGCATTCTGGCAGCCAAGTGGCTTGACCTTTATTAGTGAGCCTGGTTACCCCCTCTCGGAACCACAGACTTAGAAATCGCCAGCTCATATACAGTGCATAAAATATATTTAAATATATACCCTTATACACCATTTTAATAAAAAATATCACAACATTCTTCTAAGTCCCTCGGGAAGAGTGAAAGATGCGCACGTTCATTTTCAGAGCTCATACACCTTCCTATAAGAAATTAGCCAAAAAGTAGCTTCGAAAAACGCTTATGTTAAGTTTGAGAGTTGCTTCTAATGTACCAAAGCTGGACTTAGACATAATTTCACTCTCACAACATTATGGCTGGTTGGAGACAGTCTGAACCACAAGTACCGGGTCCATGGTTCTGGGCGTATACTGGGGGGACGGGGACGACTCCCATTAACCCCTGACTATACCGGGGATACGCTTATCACAATGCCTTTCTGGTCTGTGCTGAAGCAGGGCATTCTGGCAGCCAAGTGGCTTGACCTTTATTAGTGAGCCTGGTTACCCCCTCTCGAAACCACAGACTTAGAAATCGCCAGCTCATATACAGTGCATAAAATATATTTATATATATACCCTTATACACCATTTTAATAAAAAATATCACAAAATTCTTCTAAGTCCCTCGGGAAGAGTGAAAGAAGCGCACGTTCATTTTCAGAGCTTCTAGACCTTCCTATAAGAAGTTAGCCAAAAAGTAGCTTCGAAAAACGCTTAGGTTAAGTTTCAGAGTTGCTTCTAATGTACCAACGCTGGACTTAGACATAATTTCACTCTCACAACATTATGGCTGGTTGGAGACAGTCCGAACCACAAGTACCGGGTCCATGATTCTGGGCGTATACTGGGGGGACGGGGACGACTCCCATTAACCCCTGACTATACCGGGGATACGCTTATCACAATGCCTTTCTGGTCTGTGCTGAAGCAGGGCATTCTGGCAGCCAAGTGGCTTGACCTTTATTAGTGAGCCTGGTTACCCCCTCTCGGAACCACAGACTTAGAAATCGCCAGCTCCTATACAGTGCATAAAATATATTTATATATATACCCTTATACACCATTTTAATAAAAAATATCACAAAATTCTTCTAAGTCCCTCGGGAAGAGTGAAAGACGCGCACATTCATTTTCAGAGCTCCTAGACCTTCCTATAAGAAGTTAGCCAAAAAGTAGCTTCGAAAAACGCTTAGGTTAAGTTTCAGAGTTGCTTCTAATGTACCAAAGCTGGAATTAGACATAATTTCACTCTCACAACATTATGGCTGGTTGGAGACAGTCCGAACCACAAGTACCGGGTCCATGGTTCTGGGCGTATACTGGGGGGATGGGGATGGGGACGACTCCCATTAACCCCTGACTAAACCGGAGATACGCTTATCACAATGCCTTTCTGGTCTGTGCTGAAGCAGGGCATTCTGGCAGCCAAGTGGCTTGACCTTTATTAGTGAGCCTGGTTACCCCCTCTCGGAACCACAGACTTAGAAATCGCCAGCTCATATACAGTGCATAAAATATATTTAAATATATACCCTTATACACCATTTTAATAAAAAATATCACAAAATTCTTCTAAGTCCCTCGGGAAGAGTGAAAGATGCGCACGTTCATTTTCAGAGCTCATACACCTTCCTATAAGAAATTAGCCAAAAAGTAGCTTCGAAAAACGCTTATGTTAAGTTTGAGAGTTGCTTCTAATGTACCAAAGCTGGACTTAGACATAATTTCACTCTCACAACATTATGGCTGGTTGGAGACAGTCCGAACCACAAGTACAGGGTCCATGGTTCTGGGCGTATACTGGGGGGACGGGAACGACTCCCATTAACCCCTGACTATACCGGGGATACGCTTATCACAATGCCTTTCTGGTCTGTGCTGAAGCAGGGCATTCTGGCAGCCAAGTGGCTTGACCTTTATTAGTGAGCCTGGTTACCCCCTCTCGGAACCACAGACTTAGAAATCGCCAGCTCATATACAGTGCATAAAATATATTTAAATATATACCCTTATACACCATTTTAATAAAAAATATCACAAAATTCTTCTAAGTCACTCGGGAAGAGTTAAAGATGCGCACGTTCATTTTCAGAGCTCCTAGACCTTCCTATAAGAAGTTAGCCAAAAAGTAGCTTCGAAAAACGCTTAGGTTAAGTTTGAGAGTTGCTTCTAATGTACCAAAGCTGGAATTACAGTAGACATAATTTCACTCTCACAACATTATGGCTGGTTGGAGACAGTCTGAACCACAAGTACCGGGTCCATGGTTCTGGGCGTATACTGGGGGGATGGGGATGGGGACGACTCCCATTAACCCCTGACTATACCGGAGATACGCTTATCACAATGCCTTTCTGGTCTGTGCTGAAGCAGGGCATTCTGGCAGCCAAGTGGCTTGACCTTTATTAGTGAGCCTGGTTACCCCCTCTCGGAACCACAGACTTAGAAATCGCCAGCTCATATACAGTGCATAAAATATATTTATATATATACCCTTATACACCATTTTAATAAAAAATATCACAAAATTCTTCTAAGTCACTGGGGAAGAGAGAATGATGCGCACGTTCATTTTCAGATCTCCTAGACCTTCCTATAAGAAGTTAGCCGAAAAGTAGCTTCGAAAAACGCTTAGGTTAAGTTTCAGAGTTGCTTCTAATGTACCAAAGCTGGACTTAGACATAATTTCACTCTCACAACATTATGGCTGGTTGGAGACAGTCCGAACCACAAGTACCGGGTCCATGGTTCTGGGCGTATACTGGGGGGATGGGGATGGGGACGACTCCCATTAACCCCTGACTATACCGGAGGTACGCTTATCACAATGCCTTTCTGGTCTGTGCTGAAGCAGGGCATTCTGGCAGCCAAGTGGCTTGACCTTTATTAGTGAGCCTGGTTACCCCCTCTCGGAACCACAGACTTAGAAATCGCCAGCTCATATACAGTGCATAAAATATATTTAAATATATACCCTTATACACCATTTTAATAAAAAATATCACAAAATTCTTCTAAGTCCCTCGTGAAGAGTGAAAGATGCGCACGTTCATTTTCAGAGCTCATACACCTTCCTATAAGAAATTAGCCAAAAAGTAGCTTCGAAAAACGCTTAGGTTAAGTTTCAGAGTTGCTTCTACAGTAATGTACCAACGCTGCACTTAGACATAATTTCACTCTCACAACATTATGGCTGGTTGGAGACAGTCCGAACCACAAGTACCGGGTCCATGGTTCTGGCCGTATACTGGGGGGATGGGGACGACTCCCATTAACCCCTGACTATACCGGGGATACGCTTATCACAATGCCTTTCTGGTCTGTGCTGAAGCAGGGCATTCTGGCAGCCAAGTGGCTTGACCTTTATTAGTGAGCCTGGTTACCCCCTCTCGGAACCACAGACTTAGAAATCGCCAGCTCATATACAGTGCATAAAATATATTTATATATATACCCTTATACACCATTTTAATAAAAAATATCACAAAATTCTTCTAAGTCCCTCGGGAAGAGTGAAAGACGCGCACCTTCATTTTCAGAGCTCCTAGACCTTCCTATAAGAAGTTAGCCAAAAAGTAGCTTCGAAAAACGCTTAGGTTAAGTTTCAGAGTTGCTTCTAATGTACCAAAGCTGGAATTAGACATAATTTCACTCTCACAACATTATGGCTGGTTGGAGACAGTCCGAACCACAAGTACCGGGTCCATGGTTCTGGGCGTATACTGGGGGGATGGGGATGGGGACGACTCCCATTAACCCCTGACTATACCGGAGATACGCTTATCACAATGCCTTTCTGGTCTGTGCTGAAGCAGGGCATTCTGGCAGCCAAGTGGCTTGACCTTTATTAGTGAGCCTGGTTACCCCCTCTCGGAACCACAGACTTAGAAATCGCCAGCTCATATACAGTGCATAAAATATATTTAAATATATACCCTTATACACCATTTTAATAAAAAATATCACAAAATTCTTCTAAGTCCCTCGGGAAGAGTGAAAGATGCGCACGTTCATTTCCAGAGCTCATACACCTTCCTATAAGAAATTAGCCAAAAAGTAGCTTCGAAAAACGCTTATGTTAAGTTTGAGAGTTGCTTCTAATGTACCAAAGCTGGACTTAGACATAATTTCACTCTCACAACATTATGGCTGGTTGGAGACAGTCCGAACCACAAGTACAGGGTCCATGGTTCTGGGCGTATACTGGGGGGACGGGAACGACTCCCATTAACCCCTGACTATACCGGGGATACGCTTATCACAATGCCTTTCTGGTCTGTGCTGAAGCAGGGCATTCTGGCAGCCAAGTGGCTTGACCTTTATTAGTGAGCCTGGTTACCCCCTCTCGGAACCACAGACTTAGAAATCGCCAGCTCATATACAGTGCATAAAATATATTTAAATATATACCCTTATACACCATTTTAATAAAAAATATCACAAAATTCTTCTAAGTCACTCGGGAAGAGTTAAAGACGCGCACGTTCATTTTCAGAGCTCCTAGACCTTCCTATAAGAAGTTAGCCAAAAAGTAGCTTCGAAAAACGCTTAGGTTAAGTTTGAGAGTTGCTTCTAATGTACCAAAGCTGGAATTAGACATAATTTCACTCTCACAACATTATGGCTGGTTGGAGACAGTCCGAACCACAAGTACCGGGTCCATGGTTCTGGGCGTATACTGGGGGGATGGGGATGGGGACGACTCCCATTAACCCCTGACTATACCGGAGATACGCTTATCACAATGCCTTTCTGGTCTGTGCTGAAGCAGGGCATTCTGGCAGCCAAGTGGCTTGACCTTTATTAGTGAGCCTGGTTACCCCCTCTCGGAACGACAGACTTAGAAATCGCCAGCTCATATACAGTGCATAAAATATATTTATATATATACCCTTATACACCATTTTAATAAAAAATATCACAAAATTCTTCTAAGTCACTGGGGAAGAGAGAATGATGCGCACGTTCATTTTCAGATCTCCTAGACCTTCCTATAAGAAGTTAGCCGAAAAGTAGCTTCGAAAAACGCTTAGGTTAAGTTTCAGAGTTGCTTCTAATGTACCAAAGCTGGACTTAGACATAATTTCACTCTCACAACATTATGGCTGGTTGGAGACAGTCCGAACCACAAGTACCGGGTCCATGGTTCTGGGCGTATACTGGGGGGATGGGGATGGGGACGACTCCCATTAACCCCTGACTATACCGGAGATACGCTTATCACAATGCCTTTCTGGTCTGTGCTGAAGCAGGGCATTCTGGCAGCCAAGTGGCTTGACCTTTATTAGTGAGCCTGGTTACCCCCTCTCGGAACCACAGACTTAGAAATCGCCAGCTCATATACAGTGCATAAAATATATTTAAATATATACCCTTATACACCATTTTAATAAAAAATATCTCAAAATTCTTCTAAGTCCCTCGGGAAGAGTGAAAGATGCGCACGTTCATTTTCAGAGCTCATACACCTTCCTATAAGAAATTAGCCAAAAAGTGGCTTCGAAAAACGCTTATGTTAAGTTTGAGAGTTGCTTCTAATGTACCAAAGCTGGACTTAGACATAATTTCACTCTCACAACATTATGGCTGGTTGGAGACAGTCCGAACCACAAGTACAGGGTCCATGGTTCTGGGCGTATACTGGGGGGACGGGGACGACTCCCATTAACCCCTGACTATACCGGGGATACGCTTATCACAATGCCTCTCTGGTCTGTACTGAAGCAGGGCATTCTGGCAGCCAAGTGGCTTGACCTTTATTAGTGAGCCTGGTTACCCCCTCTCGGAACCACAGACTTAGAAATCGCCAGCTCATATACAGTGCATAAAATATATTTATATATATACCCTTATACACCATTTTAATAAAAAATATCACAAAATTCTTCTAAGTCACTGGGGAAGAGAGAAAGATGCGCACGTTCATTTTCAGAGCTCCTAGACCTTCCTATAAGAAGTTAGCCGAAAAGTAGCTTCGAAAAACGCTTAGGTTAAGTTTGAGAGTTGCTTCTAATGTACCAAAGCTGGACTAAGACATAATTTCACTCTCACAACATTATGGCTGGTTGGAGACAGTCCGAACCACAAGTAGCGGGTCCATGGTTCTGGGCGTATACTGGGGGGACGGGAACGACTCCCATTAACCCCTGACTATACCGGGGATACGCTTACCACAATGCCTTTCTGGTCTGTGCTGAAGCAGGGCATTCTGGCAGCCAAGTGGCTTGACCTTTATTAGTGAGCCTGGTTACCCCCTCTCGGAACCACAGACTTAGAAATCGCCAGCTCATATACAGTGCATAAAATATATTTATATATATACCCTTATACACCATTTTAATAAAAAATATCACAAAATTCTTCTAAGTCCCTCGGGAAGAGTGAAAGACGCGCACGTTCATTTTCAGAGCTTCTAGACCTTCCTATAAGAAGTTAGCCAAAAAGTAGCTTCGAAAAACGCTTAGGTTAAGTTTCAGAGTTGCTTCTAATGTACCAACGCTGGACTTAGACATAATTTCACTCTCACAACATTATGGCTGGTTGGAGACAGTCCGAACCACAAGTACCGGGTCCATGGTTCTGGGCGTATACTGGGGGGACGGGGACAACTCCCATTAACCCCTGACTATACCGGGGATACGCTTATCACAATGCCTTTCTGGTCTGTGCTGAAGCAGGGCATTCTGGCAGCCAAGTGGCTTGACCTTTATTAGTGAGCCTGGTTACCCCCTCTCGGAACCACAGACTTAGAAATCGCCAGCTCATATACAGTGCATAAAATATATTTATATATATACCCTTATACACCATTTTAATAAAAAATATCACAAAATTCTTCTAAGTCCCTCGGGAAGAGTGAAAGACGCGCTCGTTCATTTTCAGAGCTCCTAGACCTTCCTATAAGAAGTTAGCCAAAAAGTAGCTTCGAAAAACGCTTAGGTTAAGTTTCAGAGTTGCTTCTAATGTACCAAAGCTGGACTTAGACATAATTTCACTCTCACAACATTATGGCTGGTTGGAGACAGTCCGAACCACAAGTACAGGGTCCATGGTTCTGGGCGTATACTGGGGGGACGGGAACGACTCCCATTAACCCCTGACTATACCGGGGATACGCTTATCACAATGCCTTTCTGGTCTGTGCTGAAGCAGGGCATTCTGGCAGCCAAGTGGCTTGACCTTTATTAGTGAGCCTGGTTACCCCCTCTCGGAACCACAGACTTAGAAATCGCCAGCTCATATACAGTGCATAAAATATATTTAAATATATACCCTTATACACCATTTTAATAAAAAATATCACAAAATTCTTCTAAGTCACTCGGGAAGAGTTATAGATGCGCACGTTCATTTTCAGAGCTCCTAGACCTTCCTATAAGAAGTTAGCCAAAAAGTAGCTTCGAAAAACGCTTAGGTTAAGTTTGAGAGTTGCTTCTAATGTACCAAAGCTGGAATTAGACATAATTTCACTCTCACAACATTATGGCTGGTTGGAGACAGTCCGAACCACAAGTACCGGGTCCATGGTTCTGGGCGTATACTGGGGGGATGGGGATGGGGACGACTCCCATTAACCCCTGACTATACCGGAGATACGCTTATCACAATGCCTTTCTGGTCTGTGCTGAAGCAGGGCATTCTGGCAGCCAAGTGGCTTGACCTTTATTAGTGAGCCTGGTTACCCCCTCTCGGAACCACAGACTTAGAAATCGCCAGCTCATATACAGTGTATAAAATATATTTATATATATACCCTTATACACCATTTTAATAAAAAATATCACAAAATTCTTCTAAGTCACTGGGGAAGAGAGAAAGATGCGCACGTTCATTTTCAGAGCTCCTAGACCTTCCTATAAGAAGTTAGCCGAAAAGTAGCTTCGAAAAACGCTTAGGTTAAGTTTGAGAGTTGCTTCTAATGTACCAAAGCTGGACTAAGACATAATTTCACTCTCACAACATTATGGCTGGTTGGAGACAGTCCGAACCACAAGTAGCGGGTCCATGGTTCTGGGCGTATACTGGGGGGACGGGAACGACTCCCATTAACCCCTGACTATACCGGGGATACGCTTACCACAATGCCTTTCTGGTCTGTGCTGAAGCAGGGCATTCTGGCAGCCAAGTGGCTTGACCTTTATTAGTGAGCCTGGTTACCCCCTCTCGGAACCACAGACTTAGAAATCGCCAGCTCATATACAGTGCATAAAATATATTTATATATATACCCTTATACACCATTTTAATAAAAAATATCACAAAATTCTTCTAAGTCCCTCGGGAAGAGTGAAAGACGCGCACGTTCATTTTCAGAGATCCTAGACCTTCCTATAAGAAGTTAGCCAAAAAGTAGCTTCGAAAAACGCTTAGGTTAAGTTTCAGAGTTGCTTCTAATGTACCAAAGCTGGACTTAGACATAATTTCACTCTCACAACATTATGGCTGGTTGGAGACAGTCCGAACCACAAGTACAGGGTCCATGGTTCTGGGCGTATACTGGGGGGACGGGAACGACTCCCATTAACCCCTGACTATACCGGGGATACGCTTATCACAATGCCTTTCAGGTCTGTGCTGAAGCAGGGCATTCTGGCAGCCAAGTGGCTTGACCTTTATTAGTGAGCCTGGTTACCCCCTCTCGGAACCACAGACTTAGAAATCGCCAGCTCATATACAGTGCATAAAATATATTTATATATATACCCTTATACACCATTTTAATAAAAAATATCACAAAATTCTTCTAAGTCCCTCGGGAAGAGTGAAAGACGCGCACGTTCATTTTCAGAGCTTCTAGACCTTCCTATAAGAAGTTAGCCAAAAAGTAGCTTCGAAAAACGCTTAGGTTAAGTTTCAGAGTTGCTTCTAATGTACCAACGCTGGACTTAGACATAATTTCACTCTCACAACATTATGGCTGGTTGGAGACAGTCCGAACCACAAGTACAGGGTCCATGGTTCTGGGCGTATACTGGGGGGACGGGAACGACTCCCATTAACCCCTGACTATACCGGGGATACGCTTATCACAATGCCTTTCTGGTCTGTGCTGAAGCAGGGCATTCTGGCAGCCATTTGGCTTGACCTTTATTAGTGAGCCTGGTTACCCCCTCTCGGAACCACAGACTTAGAAATCGCCAACTCATATACAGTGCATAAAATATATTTAAATATATACCCTTATACTCCATTTTAATAAAAAATATCACAAAATTCGTCTAAGTCACTCGGGAAGAGTTAAAGATGCGCACGTTCATTTTCAGAGCTCCTAGACCTTCCTATAAGAAGTTAGCCAAAAAGTAGCTTCGAAAAACGCTTAGGTTAAGTTTGAGAGTTGCTTCTAATGTACCAAAGCTGGAATTAGACATAATTTCACTCTCACAACATTATGGCTGGTTGGAGACAGTCCGAACCACAAGTACCGGGTCCATGGTTCTGGGCGTATACTGGGGGGATGGGGATGGGGAAGACTCCCATTAACCCCTGACTATACCGGAGATACGCTTATCACAATGCCTTTCTGGTCTGTGCTGAAGCAGGGCATTCTGGCAGCCAAGTGGCTTGACCTTTATTAGTGAGCCTGGTTACCCCCTCTCGGAACCACAGACTTAGAAATCGCCAGCTCATATACAGTGCATAAAATATATTTATATATATACCCTTATACACCATTTTAATAAAAAATATCACAAAATTCTTCTAAGTCACTGGGGAAGAGAGAATGATGCGCACGTTCATTTTCTGATCTCCTAGACCTTCCTATAAGAAGTTAGCCGAAAAGTAGCTTCGAAAAACGCTTAGGTTAAGTTTCAGAGTTGCTTCTAATGTACCAAAGCTGGACTTAGACATAATTTCACTCTCACAACATTATGGCTGGTTGGAGACAGTCCGAACCACAAGTACCGGGTCCATGGTTCTGGCCGTATACTGGGGGGACGGGGACGACTCCCATTAACCCCTGACTATACCGGGGATACGCTTATCACAATGCCTTTCTGGTCTGTGCTGAAGCAGGGCATTCTGGCAGCCAAGTGGCTTGACCTTTATTAGTGAGCCTGGTTACCCCCTCTCGGAACCACAGACTTAGAAATCGCCAGCTCATATACAGTGCATAAAATATATTTAAATATATACCCTTATACACCATTTTAATAAAAAATATCACAAAATTCTTCTAAGTCCCTCGGGAAGAGTGAAAGATGCGCACGTTCATTTTCAGAGCTCATACACCTTCCTATAAGAAATTAGCCAAAAAGTAGCTTCGAAAAACGCTTATGTTAAGTTTGAGAGTTGCTTCTAATGTACCAAAGCTGGACTTAGACATAATTTCACTCTCACAACATTATGGCTGGTTGGAGACAGTCCGAACCACAAGTACAGGGTCCATGGTTCTGGGCGTATACTGGGGGGACGGGGACGACTCCCATTAACCCCTGACTATACCGGGGATACGCTTATCACAATGCCTCTCTGGTCTGTACTGAAGCAGGGCATTCTGGCAGCCAAGTGGCTTGACCTTTATTAGTGAGCCTGGTTAACCCCTCTCGGAACCACAGACTTAGAAATCGCCAGCTCATATACAGTGCATAAAATATATTTATATATATACCCTTATACACCATTTTAATAAAAAATATCACAAAATTCTTCTAAGTCACTGGGGAAGAGAGAAAGATGCGCACGTTCATTTTCAGAGCTCCTAGACCTTCCTATAAGAAGTTTTCCGAAAAGTAGCTTCGAAAAACGCTTAGGTTAAGTTTGAGAGTTGCTTCTAATGTACCAAAGCTGGACTAAGACATAATTTCACTCTCACAACATTATGGCTGGTTGGAGACAGTCCGAACCACAAGTACCGGGTCCATGGTTCTGGCCGTATACTGGGGGACGGGGACGACTCCCATTAACCCCTGACTATACCGGGGATACGCTTATCACAATGCCTCTCTGGTCTGTACTGAAGCAGGGCATTCTGGCAGCCAAGTGGCTTGACCTTTATTAGTGAGCCTGGTTACCCCCTCTCGGAACCACAGACTTAGAAATCGCCAGCTCATATACAGTGCATAAAATATATTTATATATATACCCTTATACACCATTTTAATAAAAAATATCACAAAATTCTTCTAAGTCCCTCGGGAAGAGTGAAAGACGCGCACCTTCATTTTCAGAGCTCCTAGACCTTCCTATAAGAAGTTAGCCAAAAAGTAGCTTCGAAAAACGCTTAGGTTAAGTTTCAGAGTTGCTTCTAATGTACCAAAGCTGGACTTAGACATAATTTCACTCTCACAATATTATGGCTGGTTGGAGACAGTCCGAACCACAAGTACCGGGTCCATGGTTCTGGGCGTATACTGGGGAGACGGGGACGACTCTCATTAACCCCTGACTATACCGGGGATACGCTTATCACAATGCCTTTCTGGTCTGTGCTGAAGCAGGGCATTCTGGCAGCCAAGTGGCTTGACCTTTATTAGTGAGCCTGGTTACCCCCTCTCGGAACCACAGACTTAGAAATCGCCAGCTCATATACAGTGCATAAAATATATTTATATATATACCCTTATACACCATTTTAATAAAAAATATCACAAAATTCTTCTAAGTCCCTCGGGAAGAGTGAAAGACGAGTACGTTCATTTTCAGAGTTCCTAGACCTTCCTATAAGAAGTTAGCCAAAAAGTAGCTTCGAAAAACGCTTAGGTTAAGTTTCAGAGTTGCTTCTAATGTACTAAAGCTGGACTTAGACATAATTTCACTCTCACAACATTATGGCTGGTTGGAGACAGTCCGAACCACAAGTACCGGGTCCATGGTTCTGGCCGTATACTGGGGGGACGGGGACGACTCCCATTAACCCCTGACTATACCGGGGATACGCTTATCACAATGCCTTTCTGGTCTGTGCTGAAGCAGGGCATTCTGGCAGCCAAGTGGCTTGACCTTTATTAGTGAGCCTGGTTACCCCCTCTCGGAACCACAGACTTAGAAATCGCCAGCTCATATACAGTGCATAAAATATATTTATATATATACCCTTATACACCATTTTAATAAAAAATATCACAAAATTCTTCTAAGTCCCTCGGGAAGAGTGAAAGACGCGCACGTTCATTTTCAGAGTTCCTAGACCTTCCTATAAGAAGTTAGCCAAAAAGTAGCTTCGAAAAACGCTTAGGTTAAGTTTCAGAGTTGCTTCTAATGTTCTAAAGCTGGACTTAGACATAATTTCACTCTCACAACATTATGGCTGGTTGGAGACAGTCCGAACCACAAGTACCGGGTCCATGGTTCTGGCCGTATACTGGGGGGACGGGGACGACTCCCATTAACCCCTGACTATACCGGGGATACGCTTATCACAATGCCTTTCTGGTCTGTGCTGAAGCAGGGCATTCTGGCAGCCAAGTGGCTTGACTTTATTAGTGAGCCTGGTTACCCCCTCTCGGAACCACAGACTTAGAAATCGCCAGCTCATATACAGTGCATAAAATATATTTATATACTGCATATACCCTTATACACCATTTTAATAAAAAATATCACAAAATTCTTCTAAGTCCCTCGGGAAGATTGAAAGACGCGCACGTTCATTTTCAGAGCTTCTAGACCTTCCTATAAGAAGTTAGCCAAAAAGTAGCTTCGAAAAACGCTTAGGTTAAGTTTCAGAGTTGCTTCTAATGAACCAAAGCTGGATTTAGACATAATTTCACTCTCACAACATTATGGCTGGTTGGAGACAGTCCGAACCACAAGTACCGGGTCCATGGTTCTGGGCGTATACTGGGGGGACGGGGACGACTCCCATTAACCCCTGACTATACCGGGGATACGCTTATCACAATGCCTTTCTGGTCTGTGCTGAAGCAGGGCATTCTGGCAGCCAAGTGGCTTGACCTTTATTAGTGAGCCTGGTTACCCCCTCTCGGAACCACAGACTTAGAAATCGCCAGCTCATATACAGTGCATAAAATATATTTATATATATACCCTTATACACCATTTTAATAAAAAATATCACAAAATTCTTCTAAGTCCCTCGGGAAGAGTGAAAGACGCGCACGTTCATTTTCAGAGTTCCTAGACCTTCCTATAAGAAGTTAGCCAAAAAGTAGCTTCAAAAAACGCTTAGGTTAAGTTTCAGAGTTGCTTCTAATGTACTAAAGCTGGACTTAGACATAATTTCACTCTCACAACATTATGGCTGGTTGGAGACAGTCCGAACCACAAGTACCGGGTCCATGGTTCTGGCCGTATACTGGGGGGACGGGGACGACTCCCATTAACCCCTGACTATACCGGGGATACGCTTATCACAATGCCTTTCTGGTCTGTGCTGAAGCAGGGCATTCTGGCAGCCAAGTAGCTTGACCTTTATTAGTGAGCCTGGTTACCCCCTCTCGGAACCACAGACTTAGAAATCGCCAGCTCATATACAGTGCATAAAATATATTTATATATATACCCTTATACACCATTTTAATAAATAAAATCACAAAATTCTTCTAAGTCCCTCGGGAAGAATGAAAGACGCGCACGTTCATTTTCAGAGCTCCTAGACCTTCCTATAAGAAGTTAGCCAAAAAGTAGCTTCGAAAAACGCTTAGGTTAAGTTTCAGAGTTGCTTCTAATGTACCAAAGCTGGACTTAGACATAATTTCACTCTCACAACATTATGGCTGGTTGGAGACAGTCCGAACCACAAGTACCGGGTCCATGGTTCTGGGCGTATACTGGGGGGACGGGGACGACTCCCATTAACCCCTGACTATACCGGGGATACGCTTATCACAATGCCTTTCTGGTCTGTGCTGAAGCAGGGCATTCTGGCAGCCAAGTGGCTTGACTTTATTAGTGAGCCTGGTTACCCCCTCTCGGAACCACAGACTTAGAAATCGCAAGCTCATATACAGTGCATAAAATATATTTATATATATACCCTTATACACCATTTTAATAAATAAAATCACAAAATTCTTCTAAGTCCCTCGGGAAGAATGAAAGACGCGCACGTTCATTTTCAGAGCTCCTAGACCTTCCTATAAGAAGTTAGCCAAAAAGTAGCTTCGAAAAACGCTTAGGTTAAGTTTCAGAGTTGCTTCTAATGTACCAAAGCTGGACTTAGACATAATTTCACTCTCACAACATTATGGCTGGTTGGAGACAGTCCGAACCACAAGTACCTGGTCCATGGTTCTGGCCGTATACTTGGGGGGACGGGGACGACTCCCATTAACCCCTGACTATACCGGGGATACGCTTATCACAATGCCTTTCTGGTCTGTGCTGAAGGAGGGCATTCTGGCAGCCAAGTGGCTTGACCTTTATTAGTGAGCCTGGTTACCCCCTCTCTGAACCACAGACTTAGAAATCGCCAGCTCATATACAGTGCATAAAATATATTTATATATATACCCTTATACACCATTTTAATAAAAAATATCACAAAATTCTTCTAAGTCCCTCGGGAAGAGTGAAAGACGCGCACGTTCATTTTCAGAGCTCCTAGACCTTCCTATAAGAAGTTATCAAAAAGTAGCTTCGAAAAACGCTTACAGTAGGTTAAGTTTCAGAGTTGCTTCTAATGTACCAACGCTGGACTTAGACATAATTTCACTCTCACAACATTATGGCTGGTTGGAGACAGTCCGAACCACAAGTACCGGGTCCATGGTTCTGGGCGTATACTGGGGGGACGGGGACGACTCCCATTAACCCCTGACTATACCGGGGATACGCTTATCACAATGCCTTTCTGGTCTGTGCTGAAGCAGGGCATTCTGGCAGCCAAGTGGCTTGACCTTTATTAGTGAGCCTGGTTACCCCCTCTCGGAACCACAGACTTAGAAATCGCCAGCTCATATACAGTGCATAAAATATATTTATATATATACCCTTATACACCATTTTAATAAAAAATATCACAAAATTCTTCTAAGTACCTCGGGAAGAGTGAAAGACGCGCACGTTCATTTTCAGAGCTCCTAGACCTTCCTATAAGAAGTTAGCCAAAAAGTAGCTTCGAAAAACGCTTAGGTTAAGTTTCAGAGTTGCTTCTAATGTACCAAAGCTGGACTTAGACATAATTTCACTCTCACAACATTATGGCTGGTTGGAGACAGTCCGAACCACAAGTACCGGGTCCATGGTTCTGGCCGTATACTTGGGGGGACGGGGACGACTCCCATTAACCCCTGACTATACCGGGGATACGCTTATCACAATGCCTTTCTGGTCTGTGCTGAAGGAGGGCATTCTGGCAGCCAAGTGGCTTGACCTTTATTAGTGAGCCTGGTTACCCCCTCTCTGAACCACAGACTTAGAAATCGCCAGCTCATATACAGTGCATAAAATATATTTATATATATACCCTTATACACCATTTTAATAAAAAATATCACAAAATTCTTCTAAGTCCCTCGGGAAGAGTGAAAGACGCGCACGTTCATTTTCAGAGCTCCTAGACCTTCCTATAAGAAGTTATCAAAAAGTAGCTTCGAAAAACGCTTACAGTAGGTTAAGTTTCAGAGTTGCTTCTAATGTACCAACGCTGGACTTAGACATAATTTCACTCTCACAACATTATGGCTGGTTGGAGACAGTCCGAACCACAAGTACCGGGTCCATGGTTCTGGGCGTATACTGGGGGGACGGGGACGACTCCCATTAACCCCTGACTATACCGGGGATACGCTTATCACAATGCCTTTCTGGTCTGTGCTGAAGCAGGGCATTCTGGCAGCCAAGTGGCTTGACCTTTATTAGTGAGCCTGGTTACCCCCTCTCGGAACCACAGACTTAGAAATCGCCAGCTCATATACAGTGCATAAAATATATTTATATATATACCCTTATACACCATTTTAATAAAAAATATCACAAAATTCTTCTAAGTCCCTCGGGAAGATTGAAAGACGCGCACGTTCATTTTCAGAGCTTCTAGACCTTCCTATAAGAAGTTAGCCAAAAAGTAGCTTCGAAAAACGCTTAGGTTAAGTTTCAGAGTTGCTTCTAATGAACCAAAGCTGGACTTAGACATAATTTCACTCTCACAACATTATGGCTGGTTGGAGACAGTCCGAACCACAAGTACCGGGTCCATGGTTCTGGGCGTATACTGGGGGGACGGGGACGACTCCCATTAACCCCTGACTATACCGGGGATATGCTTATCACAATGCCTTTCTGGTCTGTGCTGAAGCAGGGCATTCTGGCAGCCAAGTGGCTTGACTTTATTAGTGAGCCTGGTTACCCCCTCTCGGAACCACAGACTTAGAAATCGCAAGCTCATATACAGTGCATAAAATATATTTATATACTGCATATACCCTTATACACCATTTTAATAAAAAATATCACAAAATTCTTCTAAGTCCCTCGGGAAGAGTGAAAGACGCGCACGTTCATTTTCAGAGCTCCTAGACCTTCCTATAAGAAGTTAGCCAAAAAGTAGCTTCGAAAAACGCTTAGGTTAAGTTTGAGAGTTGCTTCTAATGTACCAAAGCTGGACTTAGACATAATTTCACTCTCACAACATTATGGCTGGTTGGAGACAGTCCGAACCACAAGTACCGGGTCCATGGTTCTGGCCGTATACTGGGGGGACGGGGACGACTCCCATTAACCCCTGACTATACCGGGGATACGCTTATCACAATGCCTTTCTGTACTGTGCTGAAGGAGGGCATTCTGGCAGCCAAGTGGCTTGACCTTTATTAGTGAGCCTGGTTACCCCCTCTCTGAACCACAGACTTAGAAATCGCCAGCTCATATACAGTGCATAAAATATATTTATATATATACCCTTATACACCATTTTAATAAAAAATATCACAAAATTCTTCTAAGTCCCTCGGGAAGAGTGAGAGACGCGCACGTTCATTTTCAGAGCTCCTAGACCTTCCTATAAGAAGTTAGCCAAAAAGTAGCTTCGAAAAACGCTTACAGTAGGTTAAGTTTCAGAGTTGCTTCTAATGTACCAACGCTGGACTTAGACATAATTTCACTCTCACAACATTATGGCTGGTTGGAGACAGTCCGAACCACAAGTACCGGGTCCATGGTTCTGGGCGTATACTGGGGGGACGGGGACGACTCCCATTAACCCCTGACTATACCGGGGATACGCTTATCACAATGCCTTTCTGGTCTGTGCTGAAGCAGGGCATTCTGGCAGCCAAGTGGCTTGACCTTTATTAGTGAGCCTGGTTACCCCCTCTCGGAACCACAGACTTAGAAATCGCCAGCTCATATACAGTGCATAAAATATATTTATATATATACCCTTATACACCATTTTAATAAAAAATATCACAAAATTCTTCTAAGTACCTCGGGAAGAGTGAAAGACGCGCACGTTCATTTTCAGAGCTCCTAGACCTTCCTATAAGAAGTTAGCCAAAAAGTAGCTTCGAAAAACGCTTAGGTTAAGTTTCAGAGTTGCTTCTAATGTACCAAAGCTGGACTTAGACATAATTTCACTCTCACAACATTATGGCTGGTTGGAGACAGTCCGAACCACAAGTACCGGGTCCATGGTTCTGGCCGTATACTTGGGGGGACGGGGACGACTCCCATTAACCCCTGACTATACCGGGGATACGCTTATCACAATGCCTTTCTGGTCTGTGCTGAAGGAGGGCATTCTGGCAGCCAAGTGGCTTGACCTTTATTAGTGAGCCTGGTTACCCCCTCTCTGAACCACAGACTTAGAAATCGCCAGCTCATATACAGTGCATAAAATATATTTATATATATACCCTTATACACCATTTTAATAAAAAATATCACAAAATTCTTCTAAGTCCCTCGGGAAGAGTGAAAGACGCGCACGTTCATTTTCAGAGCTCCTAGACCTTCCTATAAGAAGTTATCAAAAAGTAGCTTCGAAAAACGCTTACAGTAGGTTAAGTTTCAGAGTTGCTTCTAATGTACCAACGCTGGACTTAGACATAATTTCACTCTCACAACATTATGGCTGGTTGGAGACAGTCCGAACCACAAGTACCGGGTCCATGGTTCTGGGCGTATACTGGGGGGACGGGGACGACTCCCATTAACCCCTGACTATACCGGGGATACGCTTATCACAATGCCTTTCTGGTCTGTGCTGAAGCAGGGCATTCTGGCAGCCAAGTGGCTTGACCTTTATTAGTGAGCCTGGTTACCCCCTCTCGGAACCACAGACTTAGAAATCGCCAGCTCATATACAGTGCATAAAATATATTTATATATATACCCTTATACACCATTTTAATAAAAAATATCACAAAATTCTTCTAAGTCCCTCGGGAAGATTGAAAGACGCGCACGTTCATTTTCAGAGCTTCTAGACCTTCCTATAAGAAGTTAGCCAAAAAGTAGCTTCGAAAAACGCTTAGGTTAAGTTTCAGAGTTGCTTCTAATGAACCAAAGCTGGACTTAGACATAATTTCACTCTCACAACATTATGGCTGGTTGGAGACAGTCCGAACCACAAGTACCGGGTCCATGGTTCTGGGCGTATACTGGGGGGACGGGGACGACTCCCATTAACCCCTGACTATACCGGGGATATGCTTATCACAATGCCTTTCTGGTCTGTGCTGAAGCAGGGCATTCTGGCAGCCAAGTGGCTTGACTTTATTAGTGAGGCTGGTTACCCCCTCTCGGAACCACAGACTTAGAAATCGCCAGCTCATATACAGTGCATAAAATATATTTATATACTGCATATACCCTTATACACCATTTTAATAAAAAATATCACAAAATTCTTCTAAGTCCCTCGGGAAGAGTGAAAGACGCGCACGTTCATTTTCAGAGCTCCTAGACCTTCCTATAAGAAGTTAGCCAAAAAGTAGCTTCGAAAAACGCTTAGGTTAAGTTTCAGAGTTGCTTCTAATGTACCAAAGCTGGACTTAGACATAATTTCACTCTCACAACATTATGGCTGGTTGGAGACAGTCCGAACCACAAGTACCGGTTCCATGGTTCTGGCCGTATACTGGGGGGACGGGGACGACTCCCATTAACCCCTGACTATACCGGGGATACGCTTATCACAATGCCTTTCTGGTCTGTGCTGAAGGAGGGCATTCTGGCAGCCAAGTGGCTTGACCTTTATTAGTGAGCCTGGTTACCCCCTCTCTGAACCACAGACTTAGAAATCGCCAGCTCATATACAGTGCATAAAATATATTTATATATATACCCTTATACACCATTTTAATAAAAAATATCACAAAATTCTTCTAAGTCCCTCGGAAAGAGTAAAAGACGCGCACGTTCATTTTCAGAGCTCCTAGACCTTCCTATAAGAAGTTAGCCAAAAAGTAGCTTCGAAAAACGCTTACAGTAGGTTAAGTTTCAGAGTTGCTTCTAATGTACCAACGCTGGACTTAGACATAATTTCACTCTCACAACATTATGGCTGGTTGGAGACAGTCCGAACCACAAGTACCGGGTCCATGGTTCTGGCCGTATACTGGGGGGACGGGGACGACTCCCATTAACCCCTGACTATACCGGGGATACGCTTATCACAATGCCTTTCTGGTCTGTGCTGAAGCAGGGCATTCTGGCAGCCAAGTAGCTTGACCTTTATTAGTGAGCCTGGTTACCCCCTCTCGGAACCACAGACTTAGAAATCGCCAGCTCATATACAGTGCATAAAATATATTTATATATATACCCTTATACACCATTTTAATAAATAAAATCACAAAATTCTTCTAAGTCCCTCGGGAAGAATGAAAGACGCGCACGTTCATTTTCAGAGCTCCTAGACCTTCCTATAAGAAGTTAGCCAAAAAGTAGCTTCGAAAAACGCTTAGGTTAAGTTTCAGAGTTGCTTCTAATGTACCAAAGCTGGACTTAGACATAATTTCACTCTCACAACATTATGGCTGGTTGGAGACAGTCCGAACCACAAGTACCGGGTCCATGGTTCTGGGCGTATACTGGGGGGACGGGGACGACTCCCATTAACCCCTGACTATACCGGGGATACGCTTATCACAATGCCTTTCTGGTCTGTGCTGAAGCAGGGCATTCTGGCAGCCAAGTGGCTTGACTTTATTAGTGAGCCTGGTTACCCCCTCTCGGAACCACAGACTTAGAAATCGCAAGCTCATATACAGTGCATAAAATATATTTATATACTGCATATACCCTTATACACCATTTTAATAAAAAATATCACAAAATTCTTCTAAGTCCCTCGGGAAGAGTGAAAGACGCGCACGTTCATTTTCAGAGTTCCTAGACCTTCCTATAAGAAGTTAGCCAAAAAGTAGCTTCGAAAAACGCTTAGGTTAAGTTTCAGAGTTGCTTCTAATGTACTAAAGCTGGACTTAGACATAATTTCACTCTCACAACATTATGGCTGGTTGGAGACAGTCCAAACCACAAGTACCGGGTCCATGGTTCTGGCCGTATACTGGGGGGACGGGGACGACTCCCATTAACCCCTGACTATACCGGGGATACGCTTATCACAATGCCTTTCTGGTCTGTGCTGAAGCAGGGCATTCTGGCAGCCAAGTAGCTTGACCTTTATTAGTGAGCCTGGTTACCCCCTCTCGGAACCACAGACTTAGAAATCGCCAGCTCATATACAGTGCATAAAATATATTTATATATATACCCTTATACACCATTTTAATAAAAAATATCACAAAATTCTTCTAAGTCCCTCGGGAAGAGTGAAAGACGCGCACGTTCATTTTCAGAGCTCCTAGACCTTCCTATAAGAAGTTAGCCAAAAAGTAGCTTCGAAAAACGCTTAGGTTAAGTTTCAGAGTTGCTTCTAATGTACCAAAGCTGGACTTAGACATAATTTCACTCTCACAACATTATGGCTGGTTGGAGACAGTCCGAACCACAAGTACCGGGTCCATGGTTCTGGGCGTATACAGGGGGGACGGGGACGACTCCCATTAACCCCTGACTATACCGGGGATACGCTTATCACAATGCCTTTCTGGTCTGTGCTGAAGCAGGGCATTCTGGCAGCCAAGTGGCTTGACCTTTATTAGTGAGCCTGGTTACCCCCTCTCGGAACCACAGACTTAGAAATCGCCAGCTCATATACAGTGCATAAAATATATTTATATATATACCCTTATACACCATTTTAATAAAAAATATCACAAAATTCTTCTAAGTCCCTCGGGAAGAGTGAAAGACGCGCACGTTCATTTTCAGAGTTCCTAGACCTTCCTATAAGAAGTTAGCCAAAAAGTAGCTTCGAAAAACGCTTACAGTAGGTTAAGTTTCAGAGTTGCTTCTAATGTACTAAAGCTGGACTTAGACATAATTTCACTCTCACAACATTATGGCTGGTTGGAGACAGTCCGAACCACAAGTACCGGGTCCATGGTTCTGGCCGTATACTGGGGGGACGGGGACGACTCCCATTAACCCCTGACTATACCGGGGATACGCTTATCACAATGCCTTTCTGGTCTGTGCTGAAGCAGGGCATTCTGGCAGCCAAGTGGCTTGACTTTATTAGTGAGCCTGGTTACCCCCTCTCGGAACCACAGACTTAGAAATCGCCAGCTCATATACAGTGCATAAAATATATTTATATACTGCATATACCCTTATACACCATTTTAATAAAAAATATCACAAAATTCTTCTAAGTCCCTCGGGAAGATTGAAAGACGCGCACGTTCATTTTCAGAGCTTCTAGACCTTCCTATAAGAAGTTAGCCAAAAAGTAGCTTCGAAAAACGCTTAGGTTAAGTTTCAGAGTTGCTTCTAATGAACCAAAGCTGGACTTAGACATAATTTCACTCTCACAACATTATGGCTGGTTGGAGACAGTCCGAACCACAAGTACCGGGTCCATGGTTCTGGCCGTATACTGGGGGGACGGGGACGACTCCCATTAACCCCTGACTATACCGGGGATACGCTTATCACAATGCCTTTCTGGTCTGTGCTGAAGGAGGGCATTCTGGCAGCCAAGTGGCTTGACCTTTATTAGTGAGCCTGGTTACCCCCTCTCTGAACCACAGACTTAGAAATCGCCAGCTCATATACAGTGCATAAAATATATTTATATATATACCCTTATACACCATTTTAATAAAAAATATCACAAAATTCTTCTAAGTCCCTCGGGAAGAGTGAAAGACGCGCACGTTCATTTTCAGAGCTCCTAGACCTTCCTATAAGAAGTTATCAAAAAGTAGCTTCGAAAAACGCTTACAGTAGGTTAAGTTTCAGAGTTGCTTCTAATGTACTAAAGCTGGACTTAGACATAATTTCACTCTCACAACATTATGGCTGGTTGGAGACAGTCCGAACCACAAGTACCGGGTCCATGGTTCTGGCCGTATACTGGGGGGACGGGGACGACTCCCATTAACCCCTGACTATACCGGGGATACGCTTATCACAATGCCTTTCTGGTCTGTGCTGAAGCAGGGCATTCTGGCAGCCAAGTGGCTTGACTTTATTAGTGAGCCTGGTTACCCCCTCTCGGAACCACAGACTTAGAAATCGCCAGCTCATATACAGTGCATAAAATATATTTATATACTGCATATACCCTTATACACCATTTTAATAAAAAATATCACAAAATTCTTCTAAGTCACTCGGGAAGAGTTAAAGACGCGCACGTTCATTTTCAGAGCTCCTAGACCTTCCTATAAGAAGTTAGCCAAAAAGTAGCTTCGAAAAACGCTTAGGTTAAGTTTGAGAGTTGCTTCTAATGTACCAAAGCTGGAATTAGACATAATTTCACTCTCACAACATTATGGCTGGTTGGAGACAGTCCGAACCACAAGTACCGGGTCCATGGTTCTGGCCGTATACTGGGGGGACGGGGACGACTCCCATTAACCCCTGACTATACCGGGGATACGCTTATCACAATGCCTTTCTGGTCTGTGCTGAAGGAGGGCATTCTGGCAGCCAAGTGGCTTGACCTTTATTAGTGAGCCTGGTTACCCCCTCTCTGAACCACAGACTTAGAAATCGCCAGCTCATATACAGTGCATAAAATATATTTATATATATACCCTTATACACCATTTTAATAAAAAATATCACAAAATTCTTCTAAGTCCCTCGGAAAGAGTAAAAGACGCGCACGTTCATTTTCAGAGCTCCTAGACCTTCCTATAAGAAGTTAGCCAAAAAGTAGCTTCGAAAAACGCTTACAGTAGGTTAAGTTTCAGAGTTGCTTCTAATGTACCAACGCTGGACTTAGACATAATTTCACTCTCACAACATTATGGCTGGTTGGAGACAGTCCGAACCACAAGTACCGGGTCCATGGTTCTGGCCGTATACTGGGGGGACGGGGACGACTCCCATTAACCCCTGACTATACCGGGGATACGCTTATCACAATGCCTTTCTGGTCTGTGCTGAAGCAGGGCATTCTGGCAGCCAAGTAGCTTGACCTTTATTAGTGAGCCTGGTTACCCCCTCTCGGAACCACAGACTTAGAAATCGCCAGCTCATATACAGTGCATAAAATATATTTATATATATACCCTTATACACCATTTTAATAAATAAAATCACAAAATTCTTCTAAGTCCCTCGGGAAGAATGAAAGACGCGCACGTTCATTTTCAGAGCTCCTAGACCTTCCTATAAGAAGTTAGCCAAAAAGTAGCTTCGAAAAACGCTTAGGTTAAGTTTCAGAGTTGCTTCTAATGTACCAAAGCTGGACTTAGACATAATTTCACTCTCACAACATTATGGCTGGTTGGAGACAGTCCGAACCACAAGTACCGGGTCCATGGTTCTGGGCGTATACTGGGGGGACGGGGACGACTCCCATTAACCCCTGACTATACCGGGGATACGCTTATCACAATGCCTTTCTGGTCTGTGCTGAAGCAGGGCATTCTGGCAGCCAAGTGGCTTGACTTTATTAGTGAGCCTGGTTACCCCCTCTCGGAACCACAGACTTAGAAATCGCAAGCTCATATACAGTGCATAAAATATATTTATATACTGCATATACCCTTATACACCATTTTAATAAAAAATATCACAAAATTCTTCTAAGTCCCTCGGGAAGAGTGAAAGACGCGCACGTTCATTTTCAGAGTTCCTAGACCTTCCTATAAGAAGTTAGCCAAAAAGTAGCTTCGAAAAACGCTTAGGTTAAGTTTCAGAGTTGCTTCTAATGTACTAAAGCTGGACTTAGACATAATTTCACTCTCACAACATTATGGCTGGTTGGAGACAGTCCAAACCACAAGTACCGGGTCCATGGTTCTGGCCGTATACTGGGGGGACGGGGACGACTCCCATTAACCCCTGACTATACCGGGGATACGCTTATCACAATGCCTTTCTGGTCTGTGCTGAAGCAGGGCATTCTGGCAGCCAAGTAGCTTGACCTTTATTAGTGAGCCTGGTTACCCCCTCTCGGAACCACAGACTTAGAAATCGCCAGCTCATATACAGTGCATAAAATATATTTATATATATACCCTTATACACCATTTTAATAAAAAATATCACAAAATTCTTCTAAGTCCCTCGGGAAGAGTGAAAGACGCGCACGTTCATTTTCAGAGCTCCTAGACCTTCCTATAAGAAGTTAGCCAAAAAGTAGCTTCGAAAAACGCTTAGGTTAAGTTTCAGAGTTGCTTCTAATGTACCAAAGCTGGACTTAGACATAATTTCACTCTCACAACATTATGGCTGGTTGGAGACAGTCCGAACCACAAGTACCGGGTCCATGGTTCTGGGCGTATACAGGGGGGACGGGGACGACTCCCATTAACCCCTGACTATACCGGGGATACGCTTATCACAATGCCTTTCTGGTCTGTGCTGAAGCAGGGCATTCTGGCAGCCAAGTGGCTTGACCTTTATTAGTGAGCCTGGTTACCCCCTCTCGGAACCACAGACTTAGAAATCGCCAGCTCATATACAGTGCATAAAATATATTTATATATATACCCTTATACACCATTTTAATAAAAAATATCACAAAATTCTTCTAAGTCCCTCGGGAAGAGTGAAAGACGCGCACGTTCATTTTCAGAGTTCCTAGACCTTCCTATAAGAAGTTAGCCAAAAAGTAGCTTCGAAAAACGCTTACAGTAGGTTAAGTTTCAGAGTTGCTTCTAATGTACTAAAGCTGGACTTAGACATAATTTCACTCTCACAACATTATGGCTGGTTGGAGACAGTCCGAACCACAAGTACCGGGTCCATGGTTCTGGCCGTATACTGGGGGGACGGGGACGACTCCCATTAACCCCTGACTATACCGGGGATACGCTTATCACAATGCCTTTCTGGTCTGTGCTGAAGCAGGGCATTCTGGCAGCCAAGTGGCTTGACTTTATTAGTGAGCCTGGTTACCCCCTCTCGGAACCACAGACTTAGAAATCGCCAGCTCATATACAGTGCATAAAATATATTTATATACTGCATATACCCTTATACACCATTTTAATAAAAAATATCACAAAATTCTTCTAAGTCCCTCGGGAAGATTGAAAGACGCGCACGTTCATTTTCAGAGCTTCTAGACCTTCCTATAAGAAGTTAGCCAAAAAGTAGCTTCGAAAAACGCTTAGGTTAAGTTTCAGAGTTGCTTCTAATGAACCAAAGCTGGACTTAGACATAATTTCACTCTCACAACATTATGGCTGGTTGGAGACAGTCCGAACCACAAGTACCGGGTCCATGGTTCTGGCCGTATACTGGGGGGACGGGGACGACTCCCATTAACCCCTGACTATACCGGGGATACGCTTATCACAATGCCTTTCTGGTCTGTGCTGAAGGAGGGCATTCTGGCAGCCAAGTGGCTTGACCTTTATTAGTGAGCCTGGTTACCCCCTCTCTGAACCACAGACTTAGAAATCGCCAGCTCATATACAGTGCATAAAATATATTTATATATATACCCTTATACACCATTTTAATAAAAAATATCACAAAATTCTTCTAAGTCCCTCGGGAAGAGTGAAAGACGCGCACGTTCATTTTCAGAGCTCCTAGACCTTCCTATAAGAAGTTATCAAAAAGTAGCTTCGAAAAACGCTTACAGTAGGTTAAGTTTCAGAGTTGCTTCTAATGTACTAAAGCTGGACTTAGACATAATTTCACTCTCACAACATTATGGCTGGTTGGAGACAGTCCGAACCACAAGTACCGGGTCCATGGTTCTGGCCGTATACTGGGGGGACGGGGACGACTCCCATTAACCCCTGACTATACCGGGGATACGCTTATCACAATGCCTTTCTGGTCTGTGCTGAAGCAGGGCATTCTGGCAGCCAAGTGGCTTGACTTTATTAGTGAGCCTGGTTACCCCCTCTCGGAACCACAGACTTAGAAATCGCCAGCTCATATACAGTGCATAAAATATATTTATATACTGCATATACCCTTATACACCATTTTAATAAAAAATATCACAAAATTCTTCTAAGTCACTCGGGAAGAGTTAAAGACGCGCACGTTCATTTTCAGAGCTCCTAGACCTTCCTATAAGAAGTTAGCCAAAAAGTAGCTTCGAAAAACGCTTAGGTTAAGTTTGAGAGTTGCTTCTAATGTACCAAAGCTGGAATTAGACATAATTTCACTCTCACAACATTATGGCTGGTTGGAGACAGTCCGAACCACAAGTACCGGGTCCATGGTTCTGGCCGTATACTGGGGGGACGGGGACGACTCCCATTAACCCCTGACTATACCGGGGATACGCTTATCACAATGCCTTTCTGGTCTGTGCTGAAGGAGGGCATTCTGGCAGCCAAGTGGCTTGACCTTTATTAGTGAGCCTGGTTACCCCCTCTCTGAACCACAGACTTAGAAATCGCCAGCTCATATACAGTGCATAAAATATATTTATATATATACCCTTATACACCATTTTAATAAAAAAATATCACAAAATTCTTCTAAGTCCCTCGGGAAGAGTGAAAGACGCGCACGTTCATTTTCAGAGCTCCTAGACCTTCCTATAAGAAGTTATCAAAAAGTAGCTTCGAAAAACGCTTACAGTAGGTTAAGTTTCAGAGTTGCTTCTAATGTACCAACGCTGGACTTAGACATAATTTCACTCTCACAACATTATGGCTGGTTGGAGACAGTCCGAACCACAAGTACCGGGTCCATGGTTCTGGGCGTATACTGGGGGGACGGGGACGACTCCCATTAACCCCTGACTATACCGGGGATACGCTTATCACAATGCCTTTCTGGTCTGTGCTGAAGCAGGGCATTCTGGCAGCCAAGTGGCTTGACCTTTATTAGTGAGCCTGGTTACCCCCTCTCGGAACCACAGACTTAGAAATCGCCAGCTCATATACAGTGCATAAAATATATTTATATATATACCCTTATACACCATTTTAATAAAAAATATCACAAAATTCTTCTAAGTCCCTCGGGAAGAGTGAAAGACGCGCACGTTCATTTTCAGAGTTCCTAGACCTTCCTATAAGAAGTTAGCCAAAAAGTAGCTTCGAAAAACGCTTAGGTTAAGTTTCAGAGTTGCTTCTAATGTACTAAAGCTGGACTTAGACATAATTTCACTCTCACAACATTATGGCTGGTTGGAGACAGTCCGAACCACAAGTACCGGGTCCATGGTTCTGGGCGTATACTGGGGGGACGGGGACGACTCCCATTAACCCCTGACTATACCGGGGATACGCTTATCACAATGCCTTTCTGGTCTGTGCTGAAGCAGGGCATTCTGGCAGCCAAGTGGCTTGACCTTTATTAGTGAGCCTGGTTACCCCCTCTTGGAACCACAGACTTAGAAATCGCCAGCTCATATACAGTGCATAAAATATATTTATATATATACCCTTATACACCATTTTAATAAAAAATATCACAAAATTCTTCTAAGTCCCTCGGGAAGAGTGAAAGACGCGCACGTTCATTTTCAGAGTTCCTAGACCTTCCTATAAGAAGTTAGCCAAAAAGTAGCTTCGAAAAACGCTTAGGTTAAGTTTCAGAGTTGCTTCTAATGTACTAAAGCTGGACTTAGACATAATTTCACTCTCACAACATTATGGCTGGTTGGAGACAGTCCGAACCACAAGTACCGGGTCCATGGTTCTGGCCGTATACTGGGGGGACGGGGACGACTCCCATTAACCCCTGACTATACCGGGGATACGCTTATCACAATGCCTTTCTGGTCTGTGCTGAAGCAGGGCATTCTGGCAGCCAAGTGGCTTGACTTTATTAGTGAGCCTGGTTACCCCCTCTCGGAACCACAGACTTAGAAATCGCCAGCTCATATACAGTGCATAAAATATATTTATATACTGCATATACCCTTATACACCATTTTAATAAAAAATATCACAAAATTCTTCTAAGTCCCTCGGGAAGATTGAAAGACGCGCACGTTCATTTTCAGAGCTTCTAGACCTTCCTATAAGAAGTTAGCCAAAAAGTAGCTTCGAAAAACGCTTAGGTTAAGTTTCAGAGTTGCTTCTAATGAACCAAAGCTGGACTTAGACATAATTTCACTCTCACAACATTATGGCTGGTTGGAGACAGTCCGAACCACAAGTACCGGGTCCATGGTTCTGGGCGTATACTGGGGGGACGGGGACGACTCCCATTAACCCCTGACTATACCGGGGATATGCTTATCACAATGCCTTTCTGGTCTGTGCTGAAGCAGGGCATTCTGGCAGCCAAGTGGCTTGACTTTATTAGTGAGCCTGGTTACCCCCTCTCGGAACCACAGACTTAGAAATCGCCAGCTCATATACAGTGCATAAAATATATTTATATACTGCATATACCCTTATACACCATTTTAATAAAAAATATCACAAAATTCTTCTAAGTCCCTCGGGAAGAGTGAAAGACGCGCACGTTCATTTTCAGAGCTCCTAGACCTTCCTATAAGAAGTTAGCCAAAAAGTAGCTTCGAAAAACGCTTAGGTTAAGTTTCAGAGTTGCTTCTAATGTACCAAAGCTGGACTTAGACATAATTTCACTCTCACAACATTATGGCTGGTTGGAGACAGTCCGAACCACAAGTACCGGTTCCATGGTTCTGGCCGTATACTGGGGGGACGGGGACGACTCCCATTAACCCCTGACTATACCGGGGATACGCTTATCACAATGCCTTTCTGGTCTGTGCTGAAGGAGGGCATTCTGGCAGCCAAGTGGCTTGACCTTTATTAGTGAGCCTGGTTACCCCCTCTCTGAACCACAGACTTAGAAATCGCCAGCTCATATACAGTGCATAAAATATATTTATATATATACCCTTATACACCATTTTAATAAAAAATATCACAAAATTCTTCTAAGTCCCTCGGGAAGAGTGAAAGACGCGCACGTTCATTTTCAGAGCTCCTAGACCTTCCTATAAGAAGTTAGCCAAAAAGTAGCTTCGAAAAACGCTTAGGTTAAGTTTCAGAGTTGCTTCTAATGAACCAAAGCTGGACTTAGACATAATTTCACTCTCACAACATTATGGCTGGTTGGAGACAGTCCGAACCACAAGTACCGGGTCCATGGTTCTGGGCGTATACTGGGGGGACGGGGACGACTCCCATTAACCCCTGACTATACCGGGGATATGCTTATCACAATGCCTTTCTGGTCTGTGCTGAAGCAGGGCATTCTGGCAGCCAAGTGGCTTGACTTTATTAGTGAGCCTGGTTACCCCCTCTCGGAACCACAGACTTAGAAATCGCCAGCTCATATACAGTGCATAAAATATATTTATATACTGCATATACCCTTATACACCATTTTAATAAAAAATATCACAAAATTCTTCTAAGTCCCTCGGGAAGAGTGAAAGACGCGCACGTTCATTTTCAGAGCTCCTAGACCTTCCTATAAGAAGTTAGCCAAAAAGTAGCTTCGAAAAACGCTTAGGTTAAGTTTCAGAGTTGCTTCTAATGTACCAAAGCTGGACTTAGACATAATTTCACTCTCACAACATTATGGCTGGTTGGAGACAGTCCGAACCACAAGTACCGGTTCCATGGTTCTGGCCGTATACTGGGGGGACGGGGACGACTCCCATTAACCCCTGACTATACCGGGGATACGCTTATCACAATGCCTTTCTGGTCTGTGCTGAAGGAGGGCATTCTGGCAGCCAAGTGGCTTGACCTTTATTAGTGAGCCTGGTTACCCCCTCTCTGAACCACAGACTTAGAAATCGCCAGCTCATATACAGTGCATAAAATATATTTACAGTATATATATACCCTTATACACCATTTTAATAAAAAATATCACAAAATTCTTCTAAGTCCCTCGGGAAGAGTGAAAGACGCGCACGTTCATTTTCAGAGCTCCTAGACCTTCCTATAAGAAGTTAGCCAAAAAGTAGCTTCGAAAAACGCTTACAGTAGGTTAAGTTTCAGAGTTGCTTCTAATGTACCAACGCTGGACTTAGACATAATTTCACTCTCACAACATTATGGCTGGTTGGAGACAGTCCGAACCACAAGTACCGGGTCCATGGTTCTGGGCGTATACTGGGGGGACGGGGACGACTCCCATTAACCCCTGACTATACCGGGGATACGCTTATCACAATGCCTTTCTGGTCTGTGCTGAAGCAGGGCATTCTGGCAGCCAAGTGGCTTGACCTTTATTAGTGAGCCTGGTTACCCCCTCTCGGAACCACAGACTTAGAAATCGCCAGCTCATATACAGTGCATAAAATATATTTATATATATACCCTTATACACCATTTTAATAAAAAATATCACAAAATTCTTCTAAGTACCTCGGGAAGAGTGAAAGACGCGCACGTTCATTTTCAGAGCTCCTAGACCTTCCTATAAGAAGTTAGCCAAAAAGTAGCATCGAAAAACGCTTAGGTTAAGTTTCAGAGTTGCTTCTAATGTACCAAAGCTGGACTTAGACATAATTTCACTCTCACAACATTATGGCTGGTTGGAGACAGTCCGAACCACAAGTACCGGGTCCATGGTTCTGGCCGTATACTGGGGGGACGGGGACGACTCCCATTAACCCCTGACTATACCGGGGATACGCTTATCACAATGCCTTTCTGGTCTGTGCTGAAGGAGGGCATTCTGGCAGCCAAGTGGCTTGACCTTTATTAGTGAGCCTGGTTACCCCCTCTCTGAACCACAGACTTAGAAATCGCCAGCTCATATACAGTGCATAAAATATATTTAAATATATACCCTTATACACCATTTTAATAAAAAATATCACAAAATTCTTCTAAGTCCCTCGGGAAGAGTGAAAGACGCGCACGTTCATTTTCAGAGCTCCTAGACCTTCCTATAAGAAGTTAGCCAAAAAGTAGCTTCGAAAAACGCTTACAGTAGGTTAAGTTTCAGAGTTGCTTCTAATGTACCAACGCTGGACTTAGACATAATTTCACTCTCACAACATTATGGCTGGTTGGAGACAGTCCGAACCACAAGTACCGGGTCCATGGTTCTGGGCGTATACTGGGGGGACGGGGACGACTCCCATTAACCCCTGACTATACCGGGGATACGCTTATCACAATGCCTTTCTGGTCTGTGCTGAAGCAGGGCATTCTGGCAGCCAAGTGGCTTGACCTTTATTAGTGAGCCTGGTTACCCCCTCTCGGAACCACAGACTTAGAAATCGCCAGCTCATATACAGTGCATAAAATATATTTATATATATACCCTTATACACCATTTTAATAAAAAATATCACAAAATTCTTCTAAGTCCCTCGGGAAGAATGAAAGACGCGCACGTTCATTTTCAGAGCTCCTAGACCTTCCTATAAGAAGTTAGCCAAAAAGTAGCTTCGAAAAACGCTTAGGTTAAGTTTCAGAGTTGCTTCTAATGTACCAAAGCTGAACTTAGACATAATTTCACTCTCACAACATTATGGCTGGTTGGAGACAGTCCGAACCACAAGTACCGGGTCCATGGTTCTGGGCGTATACTGGGGGGACGGGGACGACTCCCATTAACCCCTGACTATACCGGGGATACGCTTATCACAATGCCTTTCTGGTCTGTGCTGAAGCAGGGCATTCTGGCAGCCAAGTGGCTTGACTTTATTAGTGAGCCTGGTTACCCCCTCTCGGAACCACAGACTTAGAAATCGCAAGCTCATATACAGTGCATAAAATATATTTATATACTGCATATACCCTTATACACCATTTTAATAAAAAATATCACAAAATTCTTCTAAGTCCCTCGGGAAGAGTGAAAGACGCGCACGTTCATTTTCAGAGCTCCTAGACCTTCCTATAAGAAGTTAGCCAAAAAGTAGCTTCGAAAAACGCTTAGGTTAAGTTTCAGAGTTGCTTCTAATGTACCAAAGCTGGACTTAGACATAATTTCACTCTCACAACATTATGGCTGGTTGGAGACAGTCCGAACCACAAGTACCGGGTCCATGGTTCTGGCCGTATACTGGGGGGACGGGGACGACTCCCATTAACCCCTGACTATACCGGGGATACGCTTATCACAATGCCTTTCTGTACTGTGCTGAAGGAGGGCATTCTGGCAGCCAAGTGGCTTGACCTTTATTAGTGAGCCTGGTTACCCCCTCTCTGAACCACAGACTTAGAAATCGCCAGCTCATATACAGTGCATAAAATATATTTATATATATACCCTTATACACCATTTTAATAAAAAATATCACAAAATTCTTCTAAGTCCCTCGGGAAGAGTGAGAGACGCGCACGTTCATTTTCAGAGCTCCTAGACCTTCCTATAAGAAGTTAGCCAAAAAGTAGCTTCGAAAAACGCTTACAGTAGGTTAAGTTTCAGAGTTGCTTCTAATGTACCAACGCTGGACTTAGACATAATTTCACTCTCACAACATTATGGCTGGTTGGAGACAGTCCGAACCACAAGTACCGGGTCCATGGTTCTGGGCGTATACTGGGGGGACGGGGACGACTCCCATTAACCCCTGACTATACCGGGGATACGCTTATCACAATGCCTTTCTGGTCTGTGCTGAAGCAGGGCATTCTGGCAGCCAAGTGGCTTGACCTTTATTAGTGAGCCTGGTTACCCCCTCTCGGAACCACAGACTTAGAAATCGCCAGCTCATATACAGTGCATAAAATATATTTATATATATACCCTTATACACCATTTTAATAAAAAATATCACAAAATTCTTCTAAGTACCTCGGGAAGAGTGAAAGACGCGCACGTTCATTTTCAGAGCTCCTAGACCTTCCTATAAGAAGTTAGCCAAAAAGTAGCTTCGAAAAACGCTTAGGTTAAGTTTCAGAGTTGCTTCTAATGTACCAAAGCTGGACTTAGACATAATTTCACTCTCACAACATTATGGCTGGTTGGAGACAGTCCGAACCACAAGTACCGGGTCCATGGTTCTGGCCGTATACTGGGGGGACGGGGACGACTCCCATTAACCCCTGACTATACCGGGGATACGCTTATCACAATGCCTTTCTGGTCTGTGCTGAAGGAGGGCATTCTGGCAGCCAAGTGGCTTGACCTTTATTAGTGAGCCTGGTTACCCCCTCTCTGAACCACAGACTTAGAAATCGCCAGCTCATATACAGTGCATAAAATATATTTATATATATACCCTTATACACCATTTTAATAAAAAATATCACAAAATTCTTCTAAGTCCCTCGGGAAGAGTGAAAGACGCGCACGTTCATTTTCAGAGCTCCTAGACCTTCCTATAAGAAGTTATCAAAAAGTAGCTTCGAAAAACGCTTACAGTAGGTTAAGTTTCAGAGTTGCTTCTAATGTACCAACGCTGGACTTAGACATAATTTCACTCTCACAACATTATGGCTGGTTGGAGACAGTCCGAACCACAAGTACCGGGTCCATGGTTCTGGGCGTATACTGGGGGGACGGGGACGACTCCCATTAACCTCTGACTATACCGGGGATACGCTTATCACAATGCCTTTCTGGTCTGTGCTGAAGCAGGGCATTCTGGCAGCCAAGTGGCTTGACCTTTATTAGTGAGCCTGGTTACCACCTCTCGGAACCACAGACTTAGAAATCGCCAGCTCATATACAGTGCATAAAATATATTTATATATATACCCTTATACACCATTTTAATAAAAAATATCACAAAATTCTTCTAAGTCCCTCGGGAAGAGTGAAAGACGCGCACGTTCATTTTCAGAGTTCCTAGACCTTCCTATAAGAAGTTAGCCAAAAAGTAGCTTCGAAAAACGCTTAGGTTAAGTTTCAGAGTTGCTTCTAATGTACTAAAGCTGGACTTAGACATAATTTCACTCTCACAACATTATGGCTGGTTGGAGACAGTCCAAACCACAAGTACCGGGTCCATGGTTCTGGCCGTATACTGGGGGGACGGGGACGACTCCCATTAACCCCTGACTATACCGGGGATACGCTTATCACAATGCCTTTCTGGTCTGTGCTGAAGCAGGGCATTCTGGCAGCCAAGTAGCTTGACCTTTATTAGTGAGCCTGGTTACCCCCTCTCGGAACCACAGACTTAGAAATCGCCAGCTCATATACAGTGCATAAAATATATTTATATATATACCCTTATACACCATTTTAATAAAAAATATCACAAAATTCTTCTAAGTCCCTCGGGAAGAGTGAAAGACGCGCACGTTCATTTTCAGAGCTCCTAGACCTTCCTATAAGAAGTTAGCCAAAAAGTAGCTTCGAAAAACGCTTAGGTTAAGTTTCAGAGTTGCTTCTAATGTACCAAAGCTGGACTTAGACATAATTTCACTCTCACAACATTATGGCTGGTTGGAGACAGTCCGAACCACAAGTACCGGGTCCATGGTTCTGGCCGTATACTGGGGGGACGGGGACGACTCCCATTAACCCCTGACTATACCGGGGATACGCTTATCACAATGCCTTTCTGGTCTGTGCTGAAGGAGGGCATTCTGGCAGCCAAGTGGCTTGACCTTTATTAGTGAGCCTGGTTACCCCCTCTCGGAACCACAGACTTAGAAATCGCCAGCTCATATACAGTGCATAAAATATATTTATATATACTGTATACCCTTATACACCATTTTAATAAAAAATATCACAAAATTCTTCTAAGTCCCTCGGGAAGAGTGAAAGACGCGCACGTTCATTTTCAGAGCTCCTAGACCTTCCTATAAGAAGTTATCAAAAAGTAGCTTCGAAAAACGCTTACAGTAGGTTAAGTTTCAGAGTTGCTTCTAATGTACCAACGCTGGACTTAGACATAATTTCACTCTCACAACATTATGGCTGGTTGGAGACAGTCCGAACCACAAGTACCGGGTCCATGGTTCTGGGCGTATACTGGGGGGACGGGGACGACTCCCATTAACCCCTGACTATACCGGGGATACGCTTATCACAATGCCTTTCTGGTCTGTGCTGAAGCAGGGCATTCTGGCAGCCAAGTGGCTTGACCTTTATTAGTGAGCCTGGTTACCCCCTCTCGGAACCACAGACTTAGAAATCGCCAGCTCATATACAGTGCATAAAATATATTTATATATATACCCTTATACACCATTTTAATAAAAAATATCACAAAATTCTTCTAAGTCCCTCGGGAAGAGTGAAAGACGCGCACGTTCATTTTCAGAGCTCCTAGACCTTCCTATAAGAAGTTAGCCAAAAAGTAGCTTCGAAAAACGCTTAGGTTAAGTTTCAGAGTTGCTTCTAATGTACCAAAGCTGGACTTAGACATAATTTCACTCTCACAACATTATGGCTGGTTGGAGACAGTCCGAACCACAAGTACCGGGTCCATGGTTCTGGGCGTATACTGGGGGGACGGGGACGACTCCCATTAACCCCTGACTATACCGGGGATACGCTTATCACAATGCCTTTCTGGTCTGTGCTGAAGCAGGGCATTCTGGCAGCCAAGTGGCTTGACTTTATTAGTGAGCCTGGTTACCCCCTCTCGGAACCACAGACTTAGAAATCGCCAGCTCATATACAGTGCATAAAATATATTTATATACTGCATATACCCTTATACACCATTTTAATAAAAAATATCACAAAATTCTTCTAAGTCCCTCGGGAAGAGTGAAAGACGCGCAAGTTCATTTTCAGAGCTCCTAGACCTTCCTATAAGAAGTTAGCCAAAAAGTAGCTTCGAAAAACGCTTAGGTTAAGTTTCAGAGTTGCTTCTAATGTACCAAAGCTGGACTTAGACATAATTTCACTCTCACAACATTATGGCTGGTTGGAGACAGTCCGAACCACAAGTACCGGGTCCATGGTTCTGGCCGTATACTGGGGGGACGGGGACGACTCCCATTAACCCCTGACTATACCGGGGATACGCTTATCACAATGTCTTTCTGGTCTGTGCTGAAGGAGGGCATTCTGGCAGCCAAGTGGCTTGACCTTTATTAGTGAGCCTGGTTACCCCCTCTCTGAACCACAGACTTAGAAATCGCCAGCTCATATACAGTGCATAAAATATATTTATATATATACCCTTATACACCATTTTAATAAAAAATATCACAAAATTCTTCTAAGTCCCTCGGGAAGAGTGAAAGACGCGCACGTTCATTTTCAGAGCTCTTAGACCTTCCTATAAGAAGTTAGCCAAAAAGTAGCTTCGAAAAACGCTTACAGTAGGTTAAGTTTCAGAGTTGCTTCTAATGTACCAACGCTGGACTTAGACATAATTTCACTCTCACAACATTATGGCTGGTTGGAGACAGTCCGAACCACAAGTACCGGGTCCATGGTTCTGGGCGTATACTGGGGGGACGGGGACGACTCCCATTAACCCCTGACTATACCGGGGATACGCTTATCACAATGCCTTTCTGGTCTGTGCTGAAGCAGGGCATTCTGGCAGCCAAGTGGCTTGACCTTTATTAGTGAGCCTGGTTACCCCCTCTCGGAACCACAGACTTAGAAATCGCCAGCTCATATACAGTGCATAAAATATATTTATATATATACCCTTATACACCATTTTAATAAAAAATATCACAAAATTCTTCTACTGTAAGTACCTCGGGAAGAGTGAAAGACGCGCACGTTCATTTTCAGAGCTCCTAGACCTTCCTATAAGAAGTTAGCCAAAAAGTAGCTTCGAAAAACGCTTAGGTTAAGTTTCAGAGTTGCTTCTAATGTACCAAAGCTGGACTTAGACATAATTTCACTCTCACAACATTATGGCTGGTTGGAGACAGTCCGAACCACAAGTACCGGGTCCATGGTTCTGGCCGTATACTGGGGGGACGGGGACGACTCCCATTAACCCCTGACTATACCGGGGATACGCTTATCACAATGCCTTTCTGGTCTGTGCTGAAGGAGGGCATTCTGGCAGCCAAGTGGCTTGACCTTTATTAGTGAGCCTGGTTACCCCCTCTCTGAACCACAGACTTAGAAATCGCCAGCTCATATACAGTGCATAAAATATATTTATATATATACCCTTATACACCATTTTAATAAAAAATATCACAAAATTCTTCTAAGTGCCTCGGGAAGAGTGAAAGATGCGCACGTTCATTTTCAGAGCTCCTAGACCTTCCTATAAGAAGTTAGCCAAAAAGTAGCTTCGAAAAACGCTTACAGTAGGTTAAGTTTCAGAGTTGCTTCTAATGTACCAAAGCTGGACTTAGACATAATTTCACTCTCACAACATTATGGCTGGTTGGAGACAGTCCGAACCACAAGTACCGGGTCCATGGTTCTGGCCGTATACTGGGGGGACGGGGACGACTCCCATTAACCCCTGACTATACCGGGGATACGCTTATCACAATGCCTTTCTGGTCTGTGCTGAAGCAGGGCATTCTGGCAGCCAAGTGGCTTGACCTTTATTAGTGAGCCTGGTTAACCCCTCTCGGAACCACAGACTTAGAAATCGCCAGCTCATATACAGTGCATAAAATATATTTATATACTGTATATACCCTTATACACCATTTTAATAAAAAATATCACAAAATTCTTCTAAGTCCCTCGGGTAGAGTGAAAGACGCGCACGTTCATTTTCAGAGCTCCTAGACCTTCATATTAGATGTTAGCCAAAAAGTAGCTTCGAAAAACCCTTAGGTTAAGTTTCAGAGTTGCTTCTAATGTACCAAAGCTGGACTTAGACATAATTTCACTCTCACAACATTATGGCTTGTTGGAGACAGTCCGAACCACAAGTACCGGGTCCATGGTTCTGGGCGTATACTGGGGGGATGGGGACGAATCCCATTAACCCCTGACTATACCGGGGATACGCTTATCACAATGCCTTTCTGGTCTGTGCTGAAGCAGGGCATTCTGGCAGCCAAGTGGCTTGACCTTTATTAGTGAGCCTGGTTACCCCCTCTCGGAACCACAGACTTAGAAATCGCCAGCTCATATACAGTGCATAAAATATATTTATATATATACCCTTATACACCATTTTAATAAAAAATATCACAAAATTCTTCTAAGTCCCTCGGGAAGAGTGAAAGACGCGCACGTTCATTTTCAGAGCTCCTAGACCTTCCTATAAGAAGTTAGCCAAAAAGTAGCTTCGAAAAACGCTTAGGTTAAGTTTCAGAGTTGCTTCTAATGTACCAAAGCTGGACTTAGACATAATTTCACTCTCACAACATTATGGCTGGTTGGAGAGAGTCCGAACCACAAGTACCGGGTCCATGGTTCTGGGCGTATACTGGGGGGACGGGGACGACTCCCATTAACCCCTGACTATACCGGGGATACGCTTATCACAATGCCTTTCTGGTCTGTGCTGAAGCAGGGCATTCTGGCAGCCAAGTGGCTTGACTTTATTAGTGAGCCTGTTTACCCCCTCTCGGAACCACAGACTTAGAAATCGCCAGCTCATATACAGTGCATAAAATATATTTATATACTGCATATACCCTTATACACCATTTTAATAAAAAATATCACAAAATTCTTCTAAGTCCCTCGGGAAGAGTGAAAGACGCGCACGTTCATTTTCAGAGCTTCTAGACCTTCCTATAAGAAGTTAGCCAAAAAGTAGCTTCGAAAAACGCTTAGGTTAAGTTTCAGAGTTGCTTCTAATGTACCAACGCTGGACTTAGACATAATTTCACTCTCACAACATTATGGCTGGTTGGAGACAGTCCGAACCACAAGTACCGGGTCCATGGTTCTGGGCGTATACTGGGGGGACGGGGACGACTCCCATTAACCCCTGACTATACCGGGGATACGCTTATCACAATGCCTTTCTGGTCTGTGCTGAAGCAGGGCATTCTGGCAGCCAAGTGGCTTGACCTTTATTAGTGAGCCTGGTTACCCCCTCTCGGAACCACAGACTTAGAAATCGCCAGCTCATATACAGTGCATAAAATATATTTATATATATACCCTTATACACCATTTTAATAAAAAATATCACAAAATTCTTCTAAGTCCCTCGGGAAGAGTGAAAGACGCGCACGTTCATTTTCAGAGCTCCTAGACCTTCCTATAAGAAGTTAGCCAAAAAGTAGCTTCGAAAAACGCTTAGGTTAAGTTTCAGAGTTGCTTCTAATGTACCAAAGCTGGACTTAGACATAATTTCACTCTCACAACATTATGGCTGGTTGGAGACAGTCCGAACCACAAGTACCGGGTCCATGGTTCTGGCCGTATACTGGGGGGACGGGGACGACTCCCATTAACCCCTGACTATACAGGGGATACGCTTATCACAATGCCTTTCTGGTCTGTGCTGAAGCAGGGCATTCTGGCAGCCAAGTGGCTTGACCTTTATTAGTGAGCCTGGTTACCCCCTCTCGGAACCACAGACTTAGAAATCGCCAGCTCATATACAGTGCATAAAATATATTTATATATATACCCTTATACACCATTTTAATAAAAAATATCACAAAATTCTTTTAAAGTCCCTCGGGAAGAGGGAAAGACGCGCACGTTCATTTTCAGAGCTCATAGACCTTCCTATAAGAAGTTAGCCAAAAAGTAGCTTCGAAAAACGCTTAGGTTAAGTTTCAGAGTTGCTTCTAATGTACCAAAGCTGGACTTAGACATAATTTCACTCTCACAACATTATGGCTGGTTGGAGACAGTCCGAACCACAAGTACCGGGTCCATGGTTCTGGCCGTATACTGGGGGGACGGGGACGACTCCCATTAACCCCTGACTATACCGGGGATACGCTTATCACAATGACTTTCTGGTCTGTGCTGAAGGAGGGCATTCTGGCAGCCAAGTGGCTTGACCTTTATTAGTGAGCCTGGTTACCCCCTCTCTGAACCACAGACTTAGAAATCGCCAGCTCATTTACAGTGCATAAAATATATTTATATATATACCCTTATACACCATTTTAATAAAAAATATCACAAAATTCTTTTAAAGTCCCTCGGGAAGAGGGAAAGAGGCGCACGTTCATTTTCAGAGCTCATAGACCTTCCTATAAGAAGTTAGCCAAAAAGTAGCTTCGAAAAACGCTTAGGTTAAGTTTCAGAGTTGCTTCTAATGTACCAAAGCTGGACTTAGACATAATATCACTCTCACAACATTATGGCTGGTTGGAGACAGTCCGAACCACAAGTACCGAGTCCATGGTTCTGGGCGTATACTGGGGGGACGGGGACGACTCCCATTAACCCCTGACTATACCGGGGATACGCTTATCACAATGCCTTTCTGGTCTGTGCTGAAGCAGGGCATTCTGGCAGCCAAGTGGCTTGACCTTTATTAGTGAGCCTGGTTACCCCCTCTCGGAACCACAGACTTAGAAATCGCCAGCTCATATACAGTGCATAAAATATATTTATATATATACCCTTATACACCATTTTAATAAAAAATATCACAACATTCTTCTAAGTCCCTCGGGAAGAGTGAAAGACGCGCACGTTCATTTTCAGAGCTCCTAGACCTTCCTATAAGAAGTTAGCCAAAAAGTAGCTTCGAAAAACGCTTAGGTTAAGTTTCAGAGTTGCTTCTAATGTACCAAAGCTGGACTTAGACATAATTTCACTCTCACAACATTATGGCTGGTTGGAGACAGTCCGAACCACAAGTGCCGGGTCCATGGTTCTGGCCGTATACTGGGGGGACGGGGACGACTCCCATTAACCCCTGACTATACCGGGGATACGCTTATCACAATGCCTTTCTGGTCTGTGCTGAAGGAGGGCATTCTGGCAGCCAAGTGGCTTGACCTTTATTAGTGAGCCTGGTTACCCCCTCTCTGAACCACAGACTTAGAAATCGCCAGCTCATATACAGTGCATAAAATATATTTATATATATACCCTTATACACCATTTTAATAAAAAATATCACAAAATTCTTCTAAGTCCCTCGGGAAGAGTGAAAGACGCGCACGTTCATTTTCAGAGCTCCTAGACCTTCCTATAAGAAGTTAGCCAAAAAGTAGCTTCGAAAAACGCTTACAGTAGGTTAAGTTTCAGAGTTGCTTCTAATGTACCAAAGCTGGACTTAGACATAATTTCACTCTCACAACATTATGGCTGGTTGGAGACAGTCCGAACCACAAGTACCGGGTCCATGGTTCTGGGCGTATACTGGGGGGACGGGGACGACTCCCATTAACCCCTGACTATACCGGGGATACGCTTATCACAATGCCTTTCTGGTCTGTGCTGAAGCAGGGCATTCTGGCAGCCAAGTGGCTTGAACTTTATTAGTGAGCCTGGTTACCCCCTCTCGGAACCACAGACTTAGAAATCGCCAGCTCATATACAGTGCATAAAATATATTTATATATATACCCTTATACACCATTTTAATAAAAAATATCACAAAATTCTTCTAAGTCCCTCGGGAAGAGTGAAAGACGCGCACGTTCATTTTCAGAGCTCCTAGACCTTCCTATAAGAAGTTAGCCAAAAAGTAGCTTCGAAAAACGCTTAGGTTAAGTTTCAGAGTTGCTTCTAATGTACCAAAGCTGGACTTAGACATAATTTCACTCTCACAACATTATGGCTGGTTGGAGACAGTCCGAACCACAAGTACCGGGTCCATGGTTCTGGCCGTATACTGGGGGGACGGGGACGACTCCCATTAACCCCTGACTATACCGGGGATACGCTTATCACAATGCCTTTCTGGTCTGTGCTGAAGGAGGGCATTCTGGCAGCCAAGTGGCTTGACCTTTATTAGTGAGCCTGGTTACCCCCTCTCGGAACCACAGACTTAGAAATCGCCAGCTCATATACAGTGCATAAAATATATATATACCCTTATACACCATTTTAATAAAAAATATCACAAAATTCTTCTAAGTCCCTCGGGAAGAGTGAAAGACGCGCACGTTCATTTTCAGAGCTCCTAGACCTTCCTATAAGAAGTTAGCCAAAAAGTAGCTTCGAAAAACGCTTACAGTAGGTTAAGTTTCAGAGTTGCTTCTAATGTACCAAAGCTGGACTTAGACATAATTTCACTCTCACAACATTATGGCTGGTTGGAGACAGTCCGAACCACAAGTACCGGGTCCATGGTTCTGGGCGTATACTGGGGGGACGGGGACGACTCCCATTAACCCCTGACTATACCGGGGATACGCTTATCACAATGCCTTTCTGGTCTGTGCTGAAGCAGGGCATTCTGGCAGCCAAGTGGCTTGACCTTTATTAGTGAGCCTGGTTACCCCCTCTCGGAACCACAGACTTAGAAATCGCCAGCTCATATACAGTGCATAAAATATATTTATATATATACCCTTATACACCATTTTAATAAAAAATATCACAAAATTCTTCTAAGTCCCTCGGGAAGAGTGAAAGACGCGCACGTTCATTTTCAGAGCTCCTAGAACTTCCTATAAGAAGTTAGCCAAAAAGTAGCTTCGAAAAACGCTTAGGTTAAGTTTCAGAGTTGCTTCTAATGTACCAAAGCTGGACTTAGACATAATTTCACTCTCACAACATTATGGCTGGTTGGAGACAGTCCGAACCACAAGTACCGGGTCCATGGTTCTGGCCGTATACTGGGGGGACGGGGACGACTCCCATTAACCCCTGACTATACCGGGGATACGCTTATCACAATGCCTTTCTGGTCTGTGCTGAAGCAGGGCATTCTGGCAGCCAAGTGGCTTGACCTTTATTAGTGAGCCTGGTTACCCCCTCTCGGAACCACAGACTTAGAAATCGCCAGCTCATATACAGTGCATAAAATATATTTATATATATACCCTTATACACCATTTTAATAAAAAATATCACAAAATTCTTTTAAAGTCCCTCGGGAAGAGGGAAAGACGCGCACGTTCATTTTCAGAGCTCATAGACCTTCCTATAAGAAGTTAGCCAAAAAGTAGCTTCGAAAAACGCTTAGGTTAAGTTTCAGAGTTGCTTCTAATGTACCAAAGCTGGACTTAGACATAATTTCACTCTCACAACATTATGGCTGGTTGGAGACAGTCCGAACCACAAGTACCGGGTCCATGGTTCTGGCCGTATACTGGGGGGACGGGGACGACTCCCATTAACCCCTGACTATACCGGGGATACGCTTATCACAATGACTTTCTGGTCTGTGCTGAAGGAGGGCATTCTGGCAGCCAAGTGGCTTGACCTTTATTAGTGAGCCTGGTTACCCCCTCTCTGAACCACAGACTTAGAAATCGCCAGCTCATATACAGTGCATAAAATATATTTATATATATACCCTTATACACCATTTTAATAAAAAATATCACAAAATTCTTTTAAAGTCCCTCGGGAAGAGGGAAAGAGGCGCACGTTCATTTTCAGAGCTCATAGACCTTCCTATAAGAAGTTAGCCAAAAAGTAGCTTCGAAAAACGCTTAGGTTAAGTTTCAGAGTTGCTTCTAATGTACCAAAGCTGGACTTAGACATAATATCACTCTCACAACATTATGGCTGGTTGGAGACAGTCCGAACCACAAGTACCGAGTCCATGGTTCTGGGCGTATACTGGGGGGACGGGGACGACTCCCATTAACCCCTGACTATACCGGGGATACGCTTATCACAATGCCTTTCTGGTCTGTGCTGAAGCAGGGCATTCTGGCAGCCAAGTGGCTTGACCTTTATTAGTGAGCCTGGTTACCCCCTCTCGGAACCACAGACTTAGAAATCGCCAGCTCATATACAGTGCATAAAATATATTTATATATATACCCTTATACACCATTTTAATAAAAAATATCACAACATTCTTCTAAGTCCCTCGGGAAGAGTGAAAGACGCGCACGTTCATTTTCAGAGCTCCTAGACCTTCCTATAAGAAGTTAGCCAAAAAGTAGCTTCGAAAAACGCTTAGGTTAAGTTTCAGAGTTGCTTCTAATGTACCAAAGCTGGACTTAGACATAATTTCACTCTCACAACATTATGGCTGGTTGGAGACAGTCCGAACCACAAGTGCCGGGTCCATGGTTCTGGCCGTATACTGGGGGGACGGGGACGACTCCCATTAACCCCTGACTATACCGGGGATACGCTTATCACAATGCCTTTCTGGTCTGTGCTGAAGGAGGGCATTCTGGCAGCCAAGTGGCTTGACCTTTATTAGTGAGCCTGGTTACCCCCTCTCTGAACCACAGACTTAGAAATCGCCAGCTCATATACAGTGCATAAAATATATTTATATATATACCCTTATACACCATTTTAATAAAAAATATCACAAAATTCTTCTAAGTCCCTCGGGAAGAGTGAAAGACGCGCACGTTCATTTTCAGAGCTCCTAGACCTTCCTATAAGAAGTTAGCCAAAAAGTAGCTTCGAAAAACGCTTACAGTAGGTTAAGTTTCAGAGTTGCTTCTAATGTACCAAAGCTGGACTTAGACATAATTTCACTCTCACAACATTATGGCTGGTTGGAGACAGTCCGAACCACAAGTACCGGGTCCATGGTTCTGGGCGTATACTGGGGGGACGGGGACGACTCCCATTAACCCCTGACTATACCGGGGATACGCTTATCACAATGCCTTTCTGGTCTGTGCTGAAGCAGGGCATTCTGGCAGCCAAGTGGCTTGAACTTTATTAGTGAGCCTGGTTACCCCCTCTCGGAACCACAGACTTAGAAATCGCCAGCTCATATACAGTGCATAAAATATATTTATATATATACCCTTATACACCATTTTAATAAAAAATATCACAAAATTCTTCTAAGTCCCTCGGGAAGAGTGAAAGACGCGCACGTTCATTTTCAGAGCTCCTAGACCTTCCTATAAGAAGTTAGCCAAAAAGTAGCTTCGAAAAACGCTTAGGTTAAGTTTCAGAGTTGCTTCTAATGTACCAAAGCTGGACTTAGACATAATTTCACTCTCACAACATTATGGCTGGTTGGAGACAGTCCGAACCACAAGTACCGGGTCCATGGTTCTGGCCGTATACTGGGGGGACGGGGACGACTCCCATTAACCCCTGACTATACCGGGGATACGCTTATCACAATGCCTTTCTGGTCTGTGCTGAAGGAGGGCATTCTGGCAGCCAAGTGGCTTGACCTTTATTAGTGAGCCTGGTTACCCCCTCTCGGAACCACAGACTTAGAAATCGCCAGCTCATATACAGTGCATAAAATATATTTATATATATACCCTTATACACCATTTTAATAAAAAATATCACAAAATTCTTCTAAGTCCCTCGGGAAGAGTGAAAGACGCGCACGTTCATTTTCAGAGCTCCTAGACCTTCCTATAAGAAGTTAGCCAAAAAGTAGCTTCGAAAAACGCTTACAGTAGGTTAAGTTTCAGAGTTGCTTCTAATGTACCAAAGCTGGACTTAGACATAATTTCACTCTCACAACATTATGGCTGGTTGGAGACAGTCCGAACCACAAGTACCGGGTCCATGGTTCTGGGCGTATACTGGGGGGACGGGGACGACTCCCATTAACCCCTGACTATACCGGGGATACGCTTATCACAATGCCTTTCTGGTCTGTGCTGAAGCAGGGCATTCTGGCAGCCAAGTGGCTTGACCTTTATTAGTGAGCCTGGTTACCCCCTCTCGGAACCACAGACTTAGAAATCGCCAGCTCATATACAGTGCATAAAATATATTTATATATATACCCTTATACACCATTTTAATAAAAAATATCACAAAATTCTTCTAAGTCCCTCGGGAAGAGTGAAAGACGCGCACGTTCATTTTCAGAGCTCCTAGAACTTCCTATAAGAAGTTAGCCAAAAAGTAGCTTCGAAAAACGCTTAGGTTAAGTTTCAGAGTTGCTTCTAATGTACCAAAGCTGGACTTAGACATAATTTCACTCTCACAACATTATGGCTGGTTGGAGAGAGTCCGAACCACAAGTACCGGGTCCATGGTTCTGGGCGTATACTGGGGGGACGGGGACGACTCCCATTAACCCCTGACTATACCGGGGATACGCTTATCACAATGCCTTTCTGGTCTGTGCTGAAGCAGGGCATTCTGGCAGCCAAGTGGCTTGACTTTATTAGTGAGCCTGTTTACCCCCTCTCGGAACCACAGACTTAGAAATCGCCAGCTCATATACAGTGCATAAAATATATTTATATACTGCATATACCCTTATACACCATTTTAATAAAAAATATCACAAAATTCTTCTAAGAACCTCGGGAAGAGTGAAAGACGCGCACGTTCATTTTCAGAGCTTCTAGACCTTCCTATAAGAAGTTAGCCAAAAAGTAGCTTCGAAAAACGCTTAGGTTAAGTTTCAGAGTTGCTTCTAATGTACCAACGCTGGACTTAGACATAATTTCACTCTCACAACATTATGGCTGGTTGGAGACAGTCCGAACCACAAGTACCGGGTCCATGGTTCTGGGCGTATACTGGGGGGACGGGGACGACTCCCATTAACCCCTGACTATACCGGGGATACGCTTATCACAATGCCTTTCTGGTCTGTGCTGAAGCAGGGCATTCTGGCAGCCAAGTGGCTTGACCTTTATTAGTGAGCCTGGTTACCCCCTCTCGGAACCACAGACTTAGAAATCGCCAGCTCATATACAGTGCATAAAATATATTTATATATATACCCTTATACACCATTTTAATAAAAAAATATCACAAAATTCTTCTAAGTCCCTCGGGAAGAGTGAAAGACGCGCACGTTCATTTTCAGAGCTCCTAGACCTTCCTATAAGAAGTTAGCCAAAAAGTAGCTTCGAAAAACGCTTAGGTTAAGTTTCAGAGTTGCTTCTAATGTACCAAAGCTGGACTTAGACATAATTTCACTCTCACAACATTATGGCTGGTTGGAGACAGTCCGAACCACAAGTACCGGGTCCATGGTTCTGGCCGTATACTGGGGGGACGGGGACGACTCCCATTAACCCCTGACTATACCGGAGATACGCTTATCACAATGCCTTTCTGGTCTGTGCTGAAGCAGGGCATTCTGGCAGCCAAGTGGCTTGACCTTTATTAGTGAGCCTGGTTACCCCCTCTCGGAACCACAGACTTAGAAATCGCCAGCTCATATACAGTGCATAAAATATATTTATATATATACCCTTATACACCATTTTAATAAAAAATATCACAAAATTCTTCTAAGTCCCTCGGGAAGAGTGAAACACGCGCACGTTCATTTTCAGAGCTCCTAGACCTTCCTATAAGAAGTTAGCCAAAAAGTAGCTTCGAAAAACGCTTAGGTTAAGTTTCAGAGTTGCTTCTAATGTACCAAAGCTGGACTTAGACATAATTTCACTCTCACAACATTATGGCTGGTTGGAGAGAGTCCGAACCACAAGTACCGGGTCCATGGTTCTGGGCGTATACTGGGGGGACGGGGACGACTCCCATTAACCCCTGACTATACCGGGGATACGCTTATCACAATGCCTTTCTGGTCTGTGCTGAAGCAGGGCATTCTGGCAGCCAAGTGGCTTGACTTTATTAGTGAGCCTGTTTACCCCCTCTCGGAACCACAGACTTAGAAATCGCCAGCTCATATACAGTGCATAAAATATATTTATATACTGCATATACCCTTATACACCATTTTAATAAAAAATATCACAAAATTCTTCTAAGTACCTCGGGAAGAGTGAAAGACGCGCACGTTCATTTTCAGAGCTTCTAGACCTTCCTATAAGAAGTTAGCCAAAAAGTAGCTTCGAAAAACGCTTAGGTTAAGTTTCAGAGTTGCTTCTAATGTACCAACGCTGGACTTAGACATAATTTCACTTTCACAACATTATGGCTGGTTGGAGACAGTCCGAACCACAAGTACCGGGTCCATGGTTCTGGGCGTATACTGGGGGGACGGGGACGACTCCCATTAACCCCTGACTATACCGGGGATACGCTTATCACAATGCCTTTCTGGTCTGTGCTGAAGCAGGGCATTCTGGCAGCCAAGTGGCTTGACCTTTATTAGTGAGCCTGGTTACCCCCTCTCGGAACCACAGACTTAGAAATCGCCAGCTCATATACAGTGCATAAAATATATTTATATATATACCCTTATACACCATTTTAATAAAAAATATCACAAAATTCTTCTAAGTCCCTCGGGAAGAGTGAAAGACGCGCACGTTCATTTTCAGAGCTCCTAGACCTTCCTATAAGAAGTTAGCCAAAAAGTAGCTTCGAAAAACGCTTAGGTTAAGTTTCAGAGTTGCTTATAATGTACCAAAGCTGGACTTAGACATAATTTCACTCTCACAACATTATGGCTGGTTGGAGAGAGTCCGAACCACAAGTACCGGGTCCATGGTTCTGGGCGTATACTGGGGGGACGGGGACGACTCCCATTAACCCCTGACTATACCGGGGATACGCTTATCACAATGCCTTTCTGGTCTGTGCTGAAGCAGGGCATTCTGGCAGCCAAGTGGCTTGACTTTATTAGTGAGCCTGTTTACCCCCTCTCGGAACCACAGACTTAGAAATCGCCAGCTCATATACAGTGCATAAAATATATTTATATACTGCATATACCCTTATACACCATTTTAATAAAAAATATCACAAAATTCTTCTAAGTACCTCGGGAAGAGTGAAAGACGCGCACGTTCATTTTCAGAGCTTCTAGACCTTCCTATAAGAAGTTAGCCAAAAAGTAGCTTCGAAAAACGCTTAGGTTAAGTTTCAGAGTTGCTTCTAATGTACCAACGCTGGACTTAGACATAATTTCACTCTCACAACATTATGGCTGGTTGGAGACAGTCCGAACCACAAGTACCGGGTCCATGGTTCTGGGCGTATACTGGGGGGACGGGGACGACTCCCATTAACCCCTGACTATACCGGGGATACGCTTATCACAATGCCTTTCTGGTCTGTGCTGAAGCAGGGCATTCTGGCAGCCAAGTGGCTTGACCTTTATTAGTGAGCCTGGTTACCCCCTCTCGGAACCACAGACTTAGAAATCGCCAGCTCATATACAGTGCATAAAATATATTTATATATATACCCTTATACACCATTTTAATAAAAAATATCACAAAATTCTTCTAAGTCCCTCGGGAAGAGTGAAAGACGCGCACGTTCATTTTCAGAGCTCCTAGACCTTCCTATAAGAAGTTAGCCAAAAAGTAGCTTCGAAAAACGCTTAGGTTAAGTTTCAGAGTTGCTTCTAATGTACCAAAGCTGGACTTAGACATAATTTCACTCTCACAACATTATGGCTGGTTGGAGACAGTCCGAACCACAAGTACCGGGTCCATGGTTCTGGGCGTATACTGGGGGGACGGGGACGACTCCCATTAACCCCTGACTATACCGGGGATACGCTTATCACAATGCCTTTCTGGTCTGTGCTGAAGCAGGGCATTCTGGCAGCCAAGTGGCTTGACCTTTATTAGTGAGCCTGGTTACCCCCTCTCGGAACCACAGACTTAGAAATCGCCAGCTCATATACAGTGCATAAAATATATTTATATACTGTATATACCCTTATACACCATTTTAATAAAAAATATCACACAATTCTTCTAAGTCCCTCGGGAAGAGTGAAAGACGCGCACGTTCATTTTCAGAGCTCCTAGACCTTCCTATAAGAAGTTAGCCAAAAAGTAGCTTCGAAAAACGCTTAGGTTAAGTTTCAGAGTTGCTTCTAATGTACCAAAGCTGGACTTAGACATAATTTCACTCTCACAACATTATGGCTGGTTGGAGACAGTCCGAACCACAAGTACCGGGTCCATGGTTCTGGCCGTATACTGGGGGGACGGGGACGACTCCCATTAACCCCTGACTATACCGGGGATACGCTTATCACAATGCCTTTCTGGTCTGTGCTGAAGCAGGGCATTCTGGCAGCCAAGTGGCTTGACCTTTATTAGTGAGCCTGGTTACCCCCTCTCGGAACCACAGACTTAGAAATCGCCAGCTCATATACAGTGCATAAAATATATTTATATACTGTATATACCCTTATACACCATTTTAATAAAAAATATCACACAATTCTTCTAAGTCCCTCGGGAAGAGTGAAAGACGCGCACGTTCATTTTCAGAGCTCCTAGACCTTCCTATAAGAAGTTAGCCAAAAAGTAGCTTCGAAAAACGCTTAGGTTAAGTTTCAGAGTTGCTTCTAATGTACCAAAGCTGGACTTAGACATAATTTCACTCTCACAACATTATGGCTGGTTGGAGACAGTCCGAACCACAAGTACCGGGTCCATGGTTCTGGCCGTATACTGGGGGGACGGGGACGACTCCCATTAACCCCTGACTATACCGGGGATACGCTTATCACAATGCCTTTCTGGTCTGTGCTGAAGGAGGGCATTCTGGCAGCCAAGTGGCTTGACCTTTATTAGTGAGCCTGGTTACCCCCTCTCTGAACCACAGACTTAGAAATCGCCAGCTCATATACAGTGCATAAAATATATTTATATATATACCCTTATACACCATTTTAATAAAAAATATCACAAAATTCTTCTAAGTCCCTCGGGAAGAGTGAAAGACGCGCACGTTCATTTTCAGAGCTCCTAGACCTTCCTATAAGAAGTTAGCCAAAAAGTAGCTTCGAAAAACGCTTACAGTAGGTTAAGTTTCAGAGTTGCTTCTAATGTACCAACGCTGGACTTAGACATAATTTCACTCTCACAACATTATGGCTGGTTGGAGACAGTCCGAACCACAAGTACCGGGTCCATGGTTCTGGGCGTATACTGGGGGGACGGGGACGACTCCCATTAACCCCTGACTATACCGGGGATACGCTTATCACAATGCCTTTCTGGTCTGTGCTGAAGCAGGGCATTCTGGCAGCCAAGTGGCTTGACCTTTATTAGTGAGCCTGGTTACCCCCTCTCGGAACCACAGACTTAGAAATCGCCAGCTCATATACAGTGCATAAAATATATTTATATATATACCCTTATACACCATTTTAATAAAAAATATCACAAAATTCTTCTAAGTCCCTCGGGAAGAGTGAAAGACGCGCACGTTCATTTTCAGAGCTCCTAGACCTTCCTATAAGAAGTTAGCCAAAAAGTAGCTTCGAAAAACGCTTAGGTTAAGTTTCAGAGTTGCTTCTAATGTACCAAAGCTGGACTTAGACATAATTTCACTCTCACAACATTATGGCTGGTTGGAGACAGTCCGAACCACAAGTACCGGGTCCATGGTTCTGGCCGTATACTGGGGGGACGGGGACGACTCCCATTAACCCCTGACTATACCGGGGATACGCTTATCACAATGCCTTTCTGGTCTGTGCTGAAGGAGGGCATTCTGGCAGCCAAGTGGCTTGACCTTTATTAGTGAGCCTGGTTACCCCCTCTCTGAACCACAGACTTAGAAATCGCCAGCTCATATACAGTGCATAAAATATATTTATATATATACCCTTATACACCATTTTAATAAAAAATATCACAAAATTCTTCTAAGTCCCTCGGGTAGAGTGAAAGACGCGCACGTTCATTTTCAGAGCTCCTAGACCTTCATATTAGATGTTAGCCAAAAAGTAGCTTCGAAAAACCCTTAGGTTAAGTTTCAGAGTTGCTTCTAATGTACCAAAGCTGGACTTAGACTTAATTTCACTCTCACAACATTATGGCTGGTTGGAGACAGTCCGAACCACAAGTACCGGGTCCATGGTTCTGGCCGTATACTGGGGGGACGGGGACGACTCCCATTAACCCCTGACTATACCGGGGATACGCTTATCACAATGCCTTTCTGGTCTGTGCTGAAGGAGGGCATTCTGGCAGCCAAGTGGCTTGACCTTTATTAGTGAGCCTGGTTACCCCCTCTCTGAACCACAGACTTAGAAATCGCCAGCTCATATACAGTGCATAAAATATATTTATATATATACCCTTATACACCATTTTAATAAAAAATATCACAAAATTCTTCTAAGTCCCTCGGGTAGAGTGAAAGACGCGCACGTTCATTTTCAGAGCTCCTAGACCTTCATATTAGATGTTAGCCAAAAAGTAGCTTCGAAAAACCCTTAGGTTAAGTTTCAGAGTTGCTTCTAATGTACCAAAGCTGGACTTAGACATAATTTCACTCTCACAACATTATGGCTGGTTGGAGACAGTCCAAACCACAAGTACCGGGTCCATGGTTCTGGGCGTATACTGGGGGGACGGGGACGACTCCCATTAACCCCTGACTATACCGGGGATACGCTTATCACAATGCCTTTCTGGTCTGTGCTGAAGCAGGGCATTCTGGCAGCCAAGTGGCTTGACCTTTATTAGTGAGCCTGGTTACCCCCTCTCGGAACCACAGACTTAGAAATCGCCAGCTCATATACAGTGCATAAAATATATTTATATATATACCCTTATACACCATTTTAATAAAAAATATCACAAAATTCTTTTAAAGTCCCTCGGGAAGAGGGAAAGACACGCACGTTCATTTTCAGAGCTCATAGACCTTCCTATAAGAAGTTAGCCAAAAAGTAGCTTCGAAAAACGCTTAGGTTAAGTTTCAGAGTTGCTTCTAATGTACCAAAGCTGGACTTAGACATAATTTCACTCTCACAACATTATGGCTGGTTGGAGAGAGTCCGAACCACAAGTACCGGGTCCATGGTTCTGGGCGTATACTGGGGGGACGGGGACGACTCCCATTAACCCCTGACTATACCGGGGATACGCTTATCACAATGCCTTTCTGGTCTGTGCTGAAGCAGGGCATTCTGGCAGCCAAGTGGCTTGACCTTTATTAGTGAGCCTGGTTACCCCCTCTCGGAACCACAGACTTAGAAATCGCCAGCTCATATATAGTGCATAAAATATATTTATATACTGCATATACCCTTATACACCATTTTAATAAAAAATATCACAAAATTCTTCTAAGTACCTTGGGAAGAGTGAAAGACGCGCACGTTCATTTTCAGAGCTTCTAGACCTTCCTATAAGAAGTTAGCCAAAAAGTAGCTTCGAAAAACGCTTAGGTTAAGTTTCAGAGTTGCTTCTAATGTACCAACGCTGGACTTAGACATAATTTCACTCTCACAACATTATGGCTGGTTGGAGACAGTCCGAACCACAAGTACCGGGTCCATGGTTCTGGGCGTATACTGGGGGGACGGGGACGACTCCCATTAACCCCTGACTATACCGGGGATACGCTTATCACAATGCCTTTCTGGTCTGTTCTGAAGCAGGGCATTCTGGCAGCCAAGTGGCTTGACCTTTATTAGTGAGCCTGGTTACCCCCTCTCGGAACCACAGACTTAGAAATCGCCAGCTCATATACAGTGCATAAAATATATTTATATATATACCCTTATACACCATTTTAATAAAAAATATCACAAAATTCTTCTAAGTCCCTCGGGAAGAGTGAAAGACGCGCACGTTCATTTTCAGAGTTCCTAGACCTTCCTATAAGAAGTTAGCCAAAAAGTATCTTCGAAAAACGCTTAGGTTAAGTTTCAGAGTTGCTTCTAATGAACCAAAGCTGGACTTAGACATAATTTCACTCTCACAACATTATGGCTGGTTGGAGACAGTCCGAACCACAAGTACCGGGTCCATGGTTCTGGGCGTATACTGGGGGGACGGGGACGACTCCCATTAACCCCTGACTATACCGGGGATACGCTTATCACAATGCCTTTCTGGTCTGTGCTGAAGCAGGGCATTCTGGCAGCCAAGTGGCTTGACCTTTATTAGTGAGCCTGGTTACCCCCTCTCGGAACCACAGACTTAGAAATCGCCAGCTCATATACAGTGCATAAAATATATTTATATACTGCATATACCCTTATACACCATTTTAATAAAAAATATCACAAAATTCTTCTAAGTCCCTCGGGAAGAGTGAAAGACGCGCATGTTCATTTTCAGAGCTCCTAGACCTTCCTATTAGAAGTTAGCCAAAAAGTAGCTTCGAAAAACGCTTAGGTTAAGTTTCAGAGTTGCTTCTAATGTACCAAAGCTGGACTTAGACATAATTTCACTCTCACAACATTATGGCTGGTTGGAGACAGTCCGAACCACAAGTACCGGGTCCATGGTTCTGGCCGTATACTGGGGGGACGGGGACGACTCCCATTAACCCCTGACTATACCAGAGATACGCTTATCACAATGCCTTTCTGGTCTGTGCTGAAGCAGGGCATTCTGGCAGCCAAGTGGCTTGACCTTTATTAGTGAGCCTGGTTACCCCCTCTCGGAACCACAGACTTAGAAATCGCCAGCTCATATACAGTGCATAAAATATATTTATATATATACCCTTATACACCATTTTAATAAAAAATATCACAAAATTATTTTAAAGTCCCTCGGGAAGAGGGAAAGACGCGCACGTTCATTTTCAGAGCTCATAGACCTTCCTATAAGAAGTTAGCCAAAAAGTAGCTTCGAAAAACGCTTAGGTTAAGTTTCAGAGTTGCTTCTAATGTACCAAAGCTGGACTTAGACATAATTTCACTCTCACAACATTATGGCTGGTTGGAGACAGTCCGAACCACAAGTACCGGGTCCATGGTTCTGGGCGTATACTGGGGGGACGGGGACGACTCCCATTAACCCCTGACTATACCGGGGATACGCTTATCACAATGCCTTTCTGGTCTGTGCTGAAGCAGGGCATTCTGGCAGCCAAGTGGCTTGACCTTTATTAGTGAGCCTGGTTACCCCCTCTCGGAACCACAGACTTAGAAATCGCCAGCTCATATACAGTGCATAAAATATATTTATATATATACCCTTATACACCATTTTAATAAAAAATATCACAAAATTCTTCTAAGTCCCTCGGGAAGAGTGAAAGACGCGCACGTTCATTTTCAGAGCTCCTAGACCTTCCTATAAGAAGTTAGCCAAAAAGTAGCTTCGAAAAACGCTTAGGTTAAGTTTCAGAGTTGCTTCTAATGTACCAAAGCTGGACTTAGACATAATTTCACTCTCACAACATTATGGCTGGTTGGAGAGAGTCCGAACCACAAGTACCGGGTCCATGGTTCTGGGCGTATACTGGGGGGACGGGGACGACTCCCATTAACCCCTGACTATACCGGGGATACGCTTATCACAATGCCTTTCTGGTCTGTGCTGAAGCAGGGCATTCTGGCAGCCAAGTGGCTTGACTTTATTAGTGAGCCTGGTTACCCCCTCTCGGAACCACAGACTTAGAAATCGCCAGCTCATATACAGTGCATAAAATATATTTATATACTGCATATACCCTTATACACCATTTTAATAAAAAATATCACAAAATTCTTCTAAGTACCTCGGGAAGAGTGAAAGACGCGCACGTTCATTTTCAGAGCTTCTAGACCTTCCTATAAGAAGTTAGCCAAAAAGTAGCTTCGAAAAACGCTTAGGTTAAGTTTCAGAGTTGCTTCTAATGTACCAACGCTGGACTTAGACATAATTTCACTCTCACAACATTATGGCTGGTTGGAGACAGTCCGAACCACAAGTACCGGGTCCATGGTTCTGGGCGTATACTGGGGGGACGGGGACGACTACCATGAACCCCTAACTATACCGGGGATACGCTTATCACAATGCCTTTCTGGTCTGTGCTGAAGCAGGGCATTCTGGCAGCCAAGTGGCTTGACCTTTATTAGTGAGCCTGGTTACCCCCTCTCGGAACCACAGACTTAGAAATCGCCAGCTCATATACAGTGCATAAAATATATTTATATATATACCCTTATACACCATTTTAATAAAAAATATCACAAAATTCTTCTAAGTCCCTCGGGAAGAGTGAAAGACGCGCACGTTCATTTTCAGAGCTCCTAGACCTTCCTATAAGAAGTTTGCCAAAAAGTAGCTTCGAAAAACGCTTAGGTTAAGTTTCAGAGTTGCTTCTAATGAACCAAAGCTGGACTTAGACATAATTTCACTCTCACAACATTATGGCTGGTTGGAGACAGTCCGAACCACAAGTACCGGGTCCATGGTTCTGGGCGTATACTGGGGGGACGGGGACGACTCCCATTAACCCCTGACTATACCGGGGATACGCTTATCACAATGCCTTTCTGGTCTGTGCTGAAGCAGGGCATTCTGGCAGCCAAGTGGCTTGACCTTTATTAGTGAGCCTGGTTACCCCCTCTCGGAACCACAGACTTAAAAAAATCGACAGCTCATATACAGTGCATAAAATATATTTATATACAGTACTGCATATACCCTTATACACCATTTTAATAAAAAATATCACAAAATTCTTCTAAGTCCCTCGGGAAGAGTGAAAGACGCGCATGTTCATTTTCAGAGCTCCTAGACCTTCCTATTAGAAGTTAGCCAAAAAGAAGCTTCGAAAAACGCTTAGGTTAAGTTTCAGAGTTGCTTCTAATGTACCAAAGCTGGACTTAGACATAATTTCACTCTCACAACATTATGGCTGGTTGGAGACAGTCCGAACCACAAGTACCGGGTCCATGGTTCTGGCCGTATACTGGGGGGACGGGGACGACTCCCATTAACCCCTGACTATACCAGAGATACGCTTATCACAATGCCTTTCTGGTCTGTGCTGAAGCAGGGCATTCTGGCAGCCAAGTGGCTTGACCTTTATTAGTGAGCCTGGTTACCCCCTCTCGGAACCACAGACTTAGAAATCGCCAGCTCATATACAGTGCATAAAATATATTTATATATATACCCTTATACACCATTTTAATAAAAAATATCACAAAATTCTTTTAAAGTCCCTCGGGAAGAGGGAAAGACGCGCACGTTCATTTTCAGAGCTCATAGACCTTCCTATAAGAAGTTAGCCAAAAAGTAGCTTCGAAAAACGCTTAGGTTAAGTTTCAGAGTTGCTTCTAATGTACCAAAGCTGGACTTAGACATAATTTCACTCTCACAACATTATGGCTGGTTGGAGACTGTCCGAACCACAAGTACCGGGTCCATGGTTCTGGGCGTATACTGGGGGGACGGGGACGACTCCCATTAACCCCTGACTATACCGGGGATACGCTTATCACAATGCCTTTCTGGTCTGTGCTGAAGCAGGGCATTCTGGCAGCCAAGTGGCTTGACCTTTATTAGTGAGCCTGGTTACCCCCTCTCGGAACCACAGACTTAGAAATCGCCAGCTCATATACAGTGCATAAAATATATTTATATATATACCCTTATACACCATTTTAATAAAAAATATCACAAAATTCTTCTAAGTCCCTCGGGAAGAGTGAAAGACGCGCACGTTCATTTTCAGAGCTCCTAGACCTTCCTATAAGAAGTTAGCCAAAAAGTAGCTTCGAAAAACGCTTAGGTTAAGTTTCAGAGTTGCTTCTAATGTACCAAAGCTGGACTTAGACATAATTTCACTCTCACAACATTATGGCTGGTTGGAGAGAGTCCGAACCACAAGTACCGGGTCCATGGTTCTGGGCGTATACTGGGGGGACGGGGACGACTCCCATTAACCCCTGACTATACCGGGGATACGCTTATCACAATGCCTTTCTGGTCTGTGCTGAAGCAGGGCATTCTGGCAGCCAAGTGGCTTGACTTTATTAGTGAGCCTGGTTACCCCCTCTCGGAACCACAGACTTAGAAATCGCCAGCTCATATACAGTGCATAAAATATATTTATATACTGCATATACCCTTATACACCATTTTAATAAAAAATATCACAAAATTCTTCTAAGTACCTCGGGAAGAGTGAAAGACGCGCACGTTCATTTTCAGAGCTTCTAGACCTTCCTATAAGAAGTTAGCTAAAAAGTAGCTTCGAAAAACGCTTAGGTTAAGTTTCAGAGTTGCTTCTAATGTACCAACGCTGGACTTAGACATAATTTCTCTCTCACAACATTATGGCTGGTTGGAGACAGTCCGAACCACAAGTACCGGGTCCATGGTTCTGGGCGTATACTGGGGGACGGGGACGACTCCCATTAACCCCTGACTATACTGGGGATACGCTTATCACAATGCCTTTCTGGTCTGTGCTGAAGCAGGGCATTCTGGCAGCCAAGTGGCTTGACCTTTATTAGTGAGCCTGGTTACCCCCTCTCGGAACCACAGACTTAGAAATCGCCAGCTCATATACAGTGCATAAAATATATTTATATATATACCCTTATACACCATTTTAATAAAAAATATCACAAAATTCTTTTAAAGTCCCTCGGGAAGAGGGAAAGACGCGCACGTTCATTTTCAGAGCTCATAGACCTTCCTATAAGAAGTTAGCCAAAAAGTAGCTTCGAAAAACGCTTAGGTTAAGTTTCAGAGTTGCTTCTAATGTACCAAAGCTGGACTTAGACATAATTTCACTCTCACAACATTATGGCTGGTTGGAGACAGTCCGAACCACAAGTACCAGCTCCATGGTTCTGGGCGTATACTGGGGGGACGGGGACGACTCCCATTAACCCCTGACTATACCGGGGATACGCTTATCACAATGCCTTTCTGGTCTGTGCTGAAGCAGGGCATTCTGGCAGCCAAGTGGCTTGACCTTTATTAGTTTGCCTGGTTACCCCCTCTCGGAACCACATGCTTAGAAATCGCCAGCTCATATACAGTGCATAAAATATATTTATATATATACCCTTATACACCATTTTAATAAAAAATATCACAAAATACTTCTAAGTCCCTCGGGAAGAGTGAAAGACGCGCACGTTCATTTTCAGAGCTCCTAGACCTTCCTATAAGAAGTTAGCCAAAAAGTAGCTTCGAAAAACGCTTAGGTTAAGTTACAGAGTTGCTTCTAATGTACCAAAGCTGGACTTAGACATAATTTCACTCTCACAACATTATGGCTGGTTGGAGACAGTCCGAACCACAAGTAGCGGGTCCATGGTTCTGGCCGTATACTGGGGGGACGGGGACGACTCCCATTAACCCCTGACTATACCGGGGATACGCTTATCACAATGCCTTTCTGGTCTGTGCTGAAGCAGGGCATTCTGGCAGCCAAGTGGCTTGACCTTTATTAGTGAGCCTGGTTAACCCCTCTCGGAACCACAGACTTAGAAATCGCCAGCTCATATACAGTGCATAAAATATATTTATATATATATACCCTTATACACCATTTTAATAAAAAATATCACAAAATTCTTCTAAGTCCCTCGGGAAGAGTGAAAGACGCGCACGTTCTTTTTCAGAGCTCCTAGACCTTCCTATAAGAAGTTAGCCAAGAAGTAGCTTCGAAAAACGCTTAGGTTAAGTTTCAGAGTTGCTTCTAATGTACCAAAGCTGGACTTAGACATAATTTCACTCTCACAACATTATGGCTGGTTGGAGACAGTCCGAACCACAAGTACCGGGTCCATGGTTCTGGCCGTATACTGGGGGGACGGGGACGACTCCCATTAACCCCTGACTATACCGGAGATATGCTTATCACAATGCCTTTCTGGTTTGTGCTGAAGCAGGGCATTCTGGCAGCCAAGTGGCTTGACCTTTATTAGTGAGCCTGGTTACCCCCTCTCGGAACCACAGACTTAGAAATCGCCAGCTCATATACAGTGCATAAAATATATTTATATATATACCCTTATACACCATTTTAATAAAAAATATCACAAAATTCTTCTAAGTCCCTCGGGAAGAGGGAAAGACGCGCACGTTCATTTTCAGAGCTCATAGACCTTCCTATAAGAAGTTAGCCAAAAAGTAGATTCGAAAAACGCTTAGGTTAAGTTTCAGAGTTGCTTCTAATGTACCAAAGCTGGACTTAGACATAATTTCACTCTCACAACATTATGGCTGGTTGGAGACAGTCCGAACCACAAGTACCGGGTCCATGGTTCTGGGCGTATACTGGGGGGACGGGGACGACTCCCATTAACCCCTGACTATACCGGGGATACGCTTATCACAATGCCTTTCTGGTCTGTGCTGAAGCAGGGCATTCTGGCAGCCAAGTGGCTTGACCTTTATTAGTGAGCCTGGTTACCCCCTCTCGGAACCACAGACTTAGAAATCGCCAGCTCATATACAGTGCATAAAATATATTTATATATATACCCTTATACACCATTTTAATAAAAAATATCACAAAATTCTTCTAAGTCCCTCGGGAAGAGTGAAAGACGCGCACGTTCATTTTCAGAGCTTCTAGACCTTCCTATCAGAAGTTAGCCAAAAAGTAGCTTCGAAAAACGCTTAGGTTAAGTTACAGAGTTGCTTCTAATGTACCAAAGCTGGACTTAGACATAATTTCACTCTCACAACATTATGGCTGGTTGGAGACAGTCCGAACCACAAGTACCGGGTCCATGGTTCTGGCCGTATACTGGGGGGACGGGGACGACTCCCATTAACCCCTGACTATACCGGGGATACGCTTATCACAATGACTTTCTGGTCTGTGCTGAAGGAGGGCATTCTGGCAGCCAAGTGGCTTGACCTTTATTAGTGAGCCTGGTTACCCCCTCTCTGAACCACAGACTTAGAAATCGCCAGCTCATATACAGTGCATAAAATATATTTATATATATACCCTTATACACCATTTTAATAAAAAATATCACAAAATTCTTTTAAAGTCCCTCGGGAAGAGGGAAAGAGGCGCACGTTCATTTTCAGAGCTCATAGACCTTCCTATAAGAAGTTAGCCAAAAAGTAGCTTCGAAAAACGCTTAGGTTAAGTTTCAGAGTTGCTTCTAATGTACCAAAGCTGGACTTAGACATAATATCACTCTCACAACATTATGGCTGGTTGGAGACAGTCCGAACCACAAGTACCGGGTCCATGGTTCTGGCCGTATACTGGGGGGACGGGGACGACTCCCATTAACCCCTGACTATACCGGGGATACGCTTATCACAATGCCTTTCTGGTCTGTGCTGAAGCAGGGCATTCTGGCAGCCAAGTGGCTTGACCTTTATTAGTGAGCCTGGTTACCCCCTCTCGGAACCACAGACTTAGAAATCGCCAGCTCATATACAGTGCATAAAATATATTTATATATATACCCTTATACACCATTTTAATAAAAAATATCACAACATTCTTCTAAGTCCCTCGGGAAGAGTGAAAGACGCGCACGTTCATTTTCAGAGCTCCTAGACCTTCCTATAAGAAGTTAGCCAAAAAGTAGCTTCGAAAAACGCTTAGGTTAAGTTTCAGAGTTGCTTCTAATGTACCAAAGCTGGACTTAGACATAATTTCACTCTCACAACATTATGGCTGGTTGGAGACAGTCCGAACCACAAGTGCCGGGTCCATGGTTCTGGCCGTATACTGGGGGGACGGGGACGACTCCCATTAACCCCTGACTATACCGGGGATACGCTTATCACAATGCCTTTCTGGTCTGTGCTGAAGGAGGGCATTCTGGCAGCCAAGTGGCTTGACCTTTATTAGTGAGCCTGGTTACCCCCTCTCTGAACCACAGACTTAGAAATCGCCAGCTCATATACAGTGCATAAAATATATTTATATATATACCCTTATACACCATTTTAATAAAAAATATCACAAAATTCTTTTAAAGTCCCTCGGGAAGAGGGAAAGAGGCGCACGTTCATTTTCAGAGCTCATAGACCTTCCTATAAGAAGTTAGCCAAAAAGTAGCTTCGAAAAACGCTTAGGTTAAGTTTCAGAGTTGCTTCTAATGTACCAAAGCTGGACTTAGACATAATTTCACTCTCACAACATTATGGCTGGTTGGAGACAGTCCGAACCACAAGTACCGGGTCCATGGTTCTGGGCGTATACTGGGGGGACGGGGACGACTCCCATTAACCCCTGACTATACCGGGGATACGCTTATCACAATGCCTTTCTGGTCTGTGCTGAAGCAGGGCATTCTGGCAGCCAAGTGGCTTGAACTTTATTAGTGAGCCTGGTTACCCCCTCTCGGAACCACAGACTTAGAAATCGCCAGCTCATATACAGTGCATAAAATATATTTATATATATACCCTTATACACCATTTTAATAAAAAATATCACAAAATTCTTCTAAGTCCCTCGGGAAGAGTGAAAGACGCGCACGTTCATTTTCAGAGCTCCTAGACCTTCCTATAAGAAGTTAGCCAAAAAGTAGCTTCGAAAAACGCTTAGGTTAAGTTTCAGAGTTGCTTCTAATGTACCAAAGCTGGACTTAGACATAATTTCACTCTCACAACATTATGGCTGGTTGGAGACAGTCCGAACCACAAGTACCGGGTCCATGGTTCTGGCCGTATACTGGGGGGACGGGGACGACTCCCATTAACCCCTGACTATACCGGGGATACGCTTATCACAATGCCTTTCTGGTCTGTGCTGAAGCAGGGCATTCTGGCAGCCAAGTGGCTTGACCTTTATTAGTGAGCCTGGTTACCCCCTCTCGGAACCACAGACTTAGAAATCGCCAGCTCATATACAGTGCATAAAATATATTTATATATATACCCTTATACACCATTTTAATAAAAAATATCACAAAATTCTTCTAAGTCCCTCGGGAAGAGTGAAAGACGCGCACGTTCATTTTCAGAGCTCCTAGAACTTCCTATAAGAAGTTAGCCAAAAAGTAGCTTCGAAAAACGCTTAGGTTAAGTTTCAGAGTTGCTTCTAATGTACCAAAGCTGGACTTAGACATAATTTCACTCTCACAACATTATGGCTGGTTGGAGAGAGTCCGAACCACAAGTACCGGGTCCATGGTTCTGGGCGTATACTGGGGGGACGGGGACGACTCCCATTAACCCCTGACTATACCGGGGATACGCTTATCACAATGCCTTTCTGGTCTGTGCTGAAGCAGGGCATTCTGGCAGCCAAGTGGCTTGACTTTATTAGTGAGCCTGTTTACCCCCTCTCGGAACCACAGACTTAGAAATCGCCAGCTCATATACAGTGCATAAAATATATTTATATACTGCATATACCCTTATACACCATTTTAATAAAAAATATCACAAAATTCTTCTAAGAACCTCGGGAAGAGTGAAAGACGCGCACGTTCATTTTCAGAGCTTCTAGACCTTCCTATAAGAAGTTAGCCAAAAAGTAGCTTCGAAAAACGCTTAGGTTAAGTTTCAGAGTTGCTTCTAATGTACCAACGCTGGACTTAGACATAATTTCACTCTCACAACATTATGGCTGGTTGGAGACAGTCCGAACCACAAGTACCGGGTCCATGGTTCTGGGCGTATACTGGGGGGACGGGGACGACTCCCATTAACCCCTGACTATACCGGGGATACGCTTATCACAATGCCTTTCTGGTCTGTGCTGAAGCAGGGCATTCTGGCAGCCAAGTGGCTTGACCTTTATTAGTGAGCCTGGTTACCCCCTCTCGGAACCACAGACTTAGAAATCGCCAGCTCATATACAGTGCATAAAATATATTTATATATATACCCTTATACACCATTTTAATAAAAAAATATCACAAAATTCTTCTAAGTCCCTCGGGAAGAGTGAAAGACGCGCACGTTCATTTTCAGAGCTCCTAGACCTTCCTATAAGAAGTTAGCCAAAAAGTAGCTTCGAAAAACGCTTAGGTTAAGTTTCAGAGTTGCTTCTAATGTACCAAAGCTGGACTTAGACATAATTTCACTCTCACAACATTATGGCTGGTTGGAGACAGTCCGAACCACAAGTACCGGGTCCATGGTTCTGGCCGTATACTGGGGGGACGGGGACGACTCCCATTAACCCCTGACTATACCGGAGATACGCTTATCACAATGCCTTTCTGGTCTGTGCTGAAGCAGGGCATTCTGGCAGCCAAGTGGCTTGACCTTTATTAGTGAGCCTGGTTACCCCCTCTCGGAACCACAGACTTAGAAATCGCCAGCTCATATACAGTGCATAAAATATATTTATATATATACCCTTATACACCATTTTAATAAAAAATATCACAAAATTCTTCTAAGTCCATCGGGAAGAGTGAAAGACGCGCACGTTCATTTTCAGAGCTCCTAGACCTTCCTATAAGAAGTTAGCCAAAAAGTAGCTTCGAAAAACGCTTAGGTTAAGTTTCAGAGTTGCTTCTAATGTACCAAAGCTGGACTTAGACATAATTTCACTCTCACAACATTATGGCTGGTTGGAGAGAGTCCGAACCACAAGTACCGGGTCCATGGTTCTGGGCGTATACTGGGGGGACGGGGACGACTCCCATTAACCCCTGACTATACCGGGGATACGCTTATCACAATGCCTTTCTGGTCTGTGCTGAAGCAGGGCATTCTGGCAGCCAAGTGGCTTGACTTTATTAGTGAGCCTGTTTACCCCCTCTCGGAACCACAGACTTAGAAATCGCCAGCTCATATACAGTGCATAAAATATATTTATATACTGCATATACCCTTATACACCATTTTAATAAAAAATATCACAAAATTCTTCTAAGTACCTCGGGAAGAGTGAAAGACGCGCACGTTCATTTTCAGAGCTTCTAGACCTTCCTATAAGAAGTTAGCCAAAAAGTAGCTTCGAAAAACGCTTAGGTTAAGTTTCAGAGTTGCTTCTAATGTACCAACGCTGGACTTAGACATAATTTCACTTTCACAACATTATGGCTGGTTGGAGACAGTCCGAACCACAAGTACCGGGTCCATGGTTCTGGGCGTATACTGGGGGGACGGGGACGACTCCCATTAACCCCTGACTATACCGGGGATACGCTTATCACAATGCCTTTCTGGTCTGTGCTGAAGCAGGGCATTCTGGCAGCCAAGTGGCTTGACCTTTATTAGTGAGCCTGGTTACCCCCTCTCGGAACCACAGACTTAGAAATCGCCAGCTCATATACAGTGCATAAAATATATTTATATATATACCCTTATACACCATTTTAATAAAAAATATCACAAAATTCTTCTAAGTCCCTCGGGAAGAGTGAAAGACGCGCACGTTCATTTTCAGAGCTCCTAGACCTTCCTATAAGAAGTTAGCCAAAAAGTAGCTTCGAAAAACGCTTAGGTTAAGTTTCAGAGTTGCTTATAATGTACCAAAGCTGGACTTAGACATAATTTCACTCTCACAACATTATGGCTGGTTGGAGAGAGTCCGAACCACAAGTACCGGGTCCATGGTTCTGGGCGTATACTGGGGGGACGGGGACGACTCCCATTAACCCCTGACTATACCGGGGATACGCTTATCACAATGCCTTTCTGGTCTGTGCTGAAGCAGGGCATTCTGGCAGCCAAGTGGCTTGACTTTATTAGTGAGCCTGTTTACCCCCTCTCGGAACCACAGACTTAGAAATCGCCAGCTCATATACAGTGCATAAAATATATTTATATACTGCATATACCCTTATACACCATTTTAATAAAAAATATCACAAAATTCTTCTAAGTACCTCGGGAAGAGTGAAAGACGCGCACGTTCATTTTCAGAGCTTCTAGACCTTCCTATAAGAAGTTAGCCAAAAAGTAGCTTCGAAAAACGCTTAGGTTAAGTTTCAGAGTTGCTTCTAATGTACCAACGCTGGACTTAGACATAATTTCACTCTCACAACATTATGGCTGGTTGGAGACAGTCCGAACCACAAGTACCGGGTCCATGGTTCTGGGCGTATACTGGGGGGACGGGGACGACTCCCATTAACCCCTGACTATACCGGGGATACGCTTATCACAATGCCTTTCTGGTCTGTGCTGAAGCAGGGCATTCTGGCAGCCAAGTGGCTTGACCTTTATTAGTGAGCCTGGTTACCCCCTCTCGGAACCACAGACTTAGAAATCGCCAGCTCATATACAGTGCATAAAATATATTTATATATATACCCTTATACACCATTTTAATAAAAAATATCACAAAATTCTTCTAAGTCCCTCGGGAAGAGTGAAAGACGCGCACGTTCATTTTCAGAGCTCCTAGACCTTCCTATAAGAAGTTAGCCAAAAAGTAGCTTCGAAAAACGCTTAGGTTAAGTTTCAGAGTTGCTTCTAATGTACCAAAGCTGGACTTAGACATAATTTCACTCTCACAACATTATGGCTGGTTGGAGACAGTCCGAACCACAAGTACCGGGTCCATGGTTCTGGCCGTATACTGGGGGGACGGGGACGACTCCCATTAACCCCTGACTATACCGGGGATACGCTTATCACAATGCCTTTCTGGTCTGTGCTGAAGCAGGGCATTCTGGCAGCCAAGTGGCTTGACCTTTATTAGTGAGCCTGGTTACCCCCTCTCGGAACCACAGACTTAGAAATCGCCAGCTCATATACAGTGCATAAAATATATTTATATACTGTATATACCCTTATACACCATTTTAATAAAAAATATCACACAATTCTTCTAAGTCCCTCGGGAAGAGTGAAAGACGCGCACGTTCATTTTCAGAGCTCCTAGACCTTCCTATAAGAAGTTAGCCAAAAAGTAGCTTCGAAAAACGCTTAGGTTAAGTTTCAGAGTTGCTTCTAATGTACCAAAGCTGGACTTAGACATAATTTCACTCTCACAACATTATGGCTGGTTGGAGACAGTCCGAACCACAAGTACCGGGTCCATGGTTCTGGGCGTATACTGGGGGGACGGGGACGACTCCCATTAACCCCTGACTATACCGGGGATACGCTTATCACAATGCCTTTCTGGTCTGTGCTGAAGCAGGGCATTCTGGCAGCCAAGTGGCTTGACCTTTATTAGTGAGCCTGGTTACCCCCTCTCGGAACCACAGACTTAGAAATCGCCAGCTCATATACAGTGCATAAAATATATTTATATACTGTATATACCCTTATACACCATTTTAATAAAAAATATCACACAATTCTTCTAAGTCCCTCGGGAAGAGTGAAAGACGCGCACGTTCATTTTCAGAGCTCCTAGACCTTCCTATAAGAAGTTAGCCAAAAAGTAGCTTCGAAAAACGCTTAGGTTAAGTTTCAGAGTTGCTTCTAATGTACCAAAGCTGGACTTAGACATAATTTCACTCTCACAACATTATGGCTGGTTGGAGACAGTCCGAACCACAAGTACCGGGTCCATGGTTCTGGCCGTATACTGGGGGGACGGGGACGACTCCCATTAACCCCTGACTATACCGGGGATACGCTTATCACAATGCCTTTCTGGTCTGTGCTGAAGGAGGGCATTCTGGCAGCCAAGTGGCTTGACCTTTATTAGTGAGCCTGGTTACCCCCTCTCTGAACCACAGACTTAGAAATCGCCAGCTCATATACAGTGCATAAAATATATTTATATATATACCCTTATACACCATTTTAATAAAAAATATCACAAAATTCTTCTAAGTCCCTCGGGAAGAGTGAAAGACGCGCACGTTCATTTTCAGAGCTCCTAGACCTTCCTATAAGAAGTTAGCCAAAAAGTAGCTTCGAAAAACGCTTACAGTAGGTTAAGTTTCAGAGTTGCTTCTAATGTACCAACGCTGGACTTAGACATAATTTCACTCTCACAACATTATGGCTGGTTGGAGACAGTCCGAACCACAAGTACCGGGTCCATGGTTCTGGGCGTATACTGGGGGGACGGGGACGACTCCCATTAACCCCTGACTATACCGGGGATACGCTTATCACAATGCCTTTCTGGTCTGTGCTGAAGCAGGGCATTCTGGCAGCCAAGTGGCTTGACCTTTATTAGTGAGCCTGGTTACCCCCTCTCGGAACCAAAGACTTAGAAATCGCCAGCTCATATACAGTGCATAAAATATATTTATATATATACCCTTATACACCATTTTAATAAAAAATATCACAAAATTCTTCTAAGTCCCTCGGGAAGAGTGAAAGACGCGCACGTTCATTTTCAGAGCTCCTAGACCTTCCTATAAGAAGTTAGCCAAAAAGTAGCTTCGAAAAACGCTTAGGTTAAGTTTCAGAGTTGCTTCTAATGTACCAAAGCTGGACTTAGACATAATTTCACTCTCACAACATTATGGCTGGTTGGAGACAGTCCGAACCACAAGTACCGGGTCCATGGTTCTGGCCGTATACTGGGGGGACGGGGACGACTCCCATTAACCCCTGACTATACCGGGGATACGCTTATCACAATGCCTTTCTGGTCTGTGCTGAAGGAGGGCATTCTGGCAGCCAAGTGGCTTGACCTTTATTAGTGAGCCTGGTTACCCCCTCTCTGAACCACAGACTTAGAAATCGCCAGCTCATATACAGTGCATAAAATATATTTATATATATACCCTTATACACCATTTTAATAAAAAATATCACAAAATTCTTCTAAGTCCCTCGGGTAGAGTGAAAGACGCGCACGTTCATTTTCAGAGCTCCTAGACCTTCATATTAGATGTTAGCCAAAAAGTAGCTTCGAAAAACCCTTAGGTTAAGTTTCAGAGTTGCTTCTAATGTACCAAAGCTGGACTTAGACTTAATTTCACTCTCACAACATTATGGCTGGTTGGAGACAGTCCGAACCACAAGTACCGGGTCCATGGTTCTGGCCGTATACTGGGGGGACGGGGACGACTCCCATTAACCCCTGACTATACCGGGGATACGCTTATCACAATGCCTTTCTGGTCTGTGCTGAAGGAGGGCATTCTGGCAGCCAAGTGGCTTGACCTTTATTAGTGAGCCTGGTTACCCCCTCTCTGAACCACAGACTTAGAAATCGCCAGCTCATATACAGTGCATAAAATATATTTATATATATACCCTTATACACCATTTTAATAAAAAATATCACAAAATTCTTCTAAGTCCCTCGGGTAGAGTGAAAGACGCGCACGTTCATTTTCAGAGCTCCTAGACCTTCATATTAGATGTTAGCCAAAAAGTAGCTTCGAAAAACCCTTAGGTTAAGTTTCAGAGTTGCTTCTAATGTACCAAAGCTGGACTTAGACATAATTTCACTCTCACAACATTATGGCTGGTTGGAGACAGTCCAAACCACAAGTACCGGGTCCATGGTTCTGGGCGTATACTGGGGGGACGGGGACGACTCCCATTAACCCCTGACTATACCGGGGATACGCTTATCACAATGCCTTTCTGGTCTGTGCTGAAGCAGGGCATTCTGGCAGCCAAGTGGCTTGACCTTTATTAGTGAGCCTGGTTACCCCCTCTCGGAACCACAGACTTAGAAATCGCCAGCTCATATACAGTGCATAAAATATATTTATATATATACCCTTATACACCATTTTAATAAAAAATATCACAAAATTCTTTTAAAGTCCCTCGGGAAGAGGGAAAGACACGCACGTTCATTTTCAGAGCTCATAGACCTTCCTATAAGAAGTTAGCCAAAAAGTAGCTTCGAAAAACGCTTAGGTTAAGTTTCAGAGTTGCTTCTAATGTACCAAAGCTGGACTTAGACATAATTTCACTCTCACAACATTATGGCTGGTTGGAGAGAGTCCGAACCACAAGTACAGGGTCCATGGTTCTGGGCGTATACTGGGGGGACGGGGACGACTCCCATTAACCCCTGACTATACCGGGGATACGCTTATCACAATGCCTTTCTGGTCTGTGCTGAAGCAGGGCATTCTGGCAGCCAAGTGGCTTGACCTTTATTAGTGAGCCTGGTTACCCCCTCTCGGAACCACAGACTTAGAAATCGCCAGCTCATATATAGTGCATAAAATATATTTATATACTGCATATACCCTTATACACCATTTTAATAAAAAATATCACAAAATTCTTCTAAGTACCTTGGGAAGAGTGAAAGACGCGCACGTTCATTTTCAGAGCTTCTAGACCTTCCTATAAGAAGTTAGCCAAAAAGTAGCTTCGAAAAACGCTTAGGTTAAGTTTCAGAGTTGCTTCTAATGTACCAACGCTGGACTTAGACATAATTTCACTCTCACAACATTATGGCTGGTTGGAGACAGTCCGAACCACAAGTACCGGGTCCATGGTTCTGGGCGTATACTGGGGGGACGGGGACGACTCCCATTAACCCCTGACTATACCGGGGATACGCTTATCACAATGCCTTTCTGGTCTGTTCTGAAGCAGGGCATTCTGGCAGCCAAGTGGCTTGACCTTTATTAGTGAGCCTGGTTACCCCCTCTCGGAACCACAGACTTAGAAATCGCCAGCTCATATACAGTGCATAAAATATATTTATATATATACCCTTATACACCATTTTAATAAAAAATATCACAAAATTCTTCTAAGTCCCTCGGGAAGAGTGAAAGACGCGCACGTTCATTTTCAGAGTTCCTAGACCTTCCTATAAGAAGTTAGCCAAAAAGTATCTTCGAAAAACGCTTAGGTTAAGTTTCAGAGTTGCTTCTAATGAACCAAAGCTGGACTTAGACATAATTTCACTCTCACAACATTATGGCTGGTTGGAGACAGTCCGAACCACAAGTACCGGGTCCATGGTTCTGGGCGTATACTGGGGGGACGGGGACGACTCCCATTAACCCCTGACTATACCGGGGATACGCTTATCACAATGCCTTTCTGGTCTGTGCTGAAGCAGGGCATTCTGGCAGCCAAGTGGCTTGACCTTTATTAGTGAGCCTGGTTACCCCCTCTCGGAACCACAGACTTAGAAATCGCCAGCTCATATACAGTGCATAAAATATATTTATATACTGCATATACCCTTATACACCATTTTAATAAAAAATATCACAAAATTCTTCTAAGTCCCTCGGGAAGAGTGAAAGACGCGCATGTTCATTTTCAGAGCTCCTAGACCTTCCTATTAGAAGTTAGCCAAAAAGTAGCTTCGAAAAACGCTTAGGTTAAGTTTCAGAGTTGCTTCTAATGTACCAAAGCTGGACTTAGACATAATTTCACTCTCACAACATTATGGCTGGTTGGAGACAGTCCGAACCACAAGTACCGGGTCCATGGTTCTGGCCGTATACTGGGGGGACGGGGACGACTCCCATTAACCCCTGACTATACCAGAGATACGCTTATCACAATGCCTTTCTGGTCTGTGCTGAAGCAGGGCATTCTGGCAGCCAAGTGGCTTGACCTTTATTAGTGAGCCTGGTTACCCCCTCTCGGAACCACAGACTTAGAAATCGCCAGCTCATATACAGTGCATAAAATATATTTATATATATACCCTTATACACCATTTTAATAAAAAATATCACAAAATTCTTTTAAAGTCCCGCGGGAAGAGGGAAAGACGCGCACGTTCATTTTCAGAGCTCATAGACCTTCCTATAAGAAGTTAGCCAAAAAGTAGCTTCGAAAAACGCTTAGGTTAAGTTTCAGAGTTGCTTCTAATGTACCAAAGCTGGACTTAGACATAATTTCACTCTCACAACATTATGGCTGGTTGGAGACAGTCCGAACCACAAGTACCGGGTCCATGGTTCTGGGCGTATACTGGGGGGACGGGGACGACTCCCATTAACCCCTGACTATACCGAGGATACGCTTATCACAATGCCTTTCTGGTCTGTGCTGAAGCAGGGCATTCTGGCAGCCAAGTGGCTTGACCTTTATTAGTGAGCCTGGTTACCCCCTCTCGGAACCACAGACTTAGAAATCGCCAGCTCATATACAGTGCATAAAATATATTTATATATATACCCTTATACACCATTTTAATAAAAAATATCACAAAATTCTTCTAAGTCCCTCGGGAAGAGTGAAAGACGCGCACGTTCATTTTCAGAGCTCCTAGACCTTCCTATAAGAAGTTAGCCAAAAAGTAGCTTCGAAAAACGCTTAGGTTAAGTTTCAGAGTTGCTTCTAATGTACCAAAGCTGGACTTAGACATAATTTCACTCTCACAACATTATGGCTGGTTGGAGAGAGTCCGAACCACAAGTACCGGGTCCATGGTTCTGGGCGTATACTGGGGGGACGGGGACGACTCCCATTAACCCCTGACTATACCGGGGATACGCTTATCACAATGCCTTTCTGGTCTGTGCTGAAGCAGGGCATTCTGGCAGCCAAGTGGCTTGACTTTATTAGTGAGCCTGGTTACCCCCTCTCGGAACCACAGACTTAGAAATCGCCAGCTCATATACAGTGCATAAAATATATTTATATACTGCATATACCCTTATACACCATTTTAATAAAAAATATCACAAAATTCTTCTAAGTACCTCGGGAAGAGTGAAAGACGCGCACGTTCATTTTCAGAGCTTCTAGACCTTCCTATAAGAAGTTAGCCAAAAAGTAGCTTCGAAAAACGCTTAGGTTAAGTTTCAGAGTTGCTTCTAATGTACCAACGCTGGACTTAGACATAATTTCACTCTCACAACATTATGGCTGGTTGGAGACAGTCCGAACCACAAGTACCGGGTCCATGGTTCTGGGCGTATACTGGGGGGACGGGGACGACTACCATGAACCCCTAACTATACCGGGGATACGCTTATCACAATGCCTTTCTGGTCTGTGCTGAAGCAGGGCATTCTGGCAGCCAAGTGGCTTGACCTTTATTAGTGAGCCTGGTTACCCCCTCTCGGAACCACAGACTTAGAAATCGCCAGCTCATATACAGTGCATAAAATATATTTATATATATACCCTTATACACCATTTTAATAAAAAATATCACAAAATTCTTCTAAGTCCCTCGGGAAGAGTGAAAGACGCGCACGTTCATTTTCAGAGCTCCTAGACCTTCCTATAAGAAGTTTGCCAAAAAGTAGCTTCGAAAAACGCTTAGGTTAAGTTTCAGAGTTGCTTCTAATGAACCAAAGCTGGACTTAGACATAATTTCACTCTCACAACATTATGGCTGGTTGGAGACAGTCCGAACCACAAGTACCGGGTCCATGGTTCTGGGCGTATACTGGGGGGACGGGGACGACTCCCATTAACCCCTGACTATACCGGGGATACGCTTATCACAATGCCTTTCTGGTCTGTGCTGAAGCAGGGCATTCTGGCAGCCAAGTGGCTTGACCTTTATTAGTGAGCCTGGTTACCCCCTCTCGGAACCACAGACTTAAAAAAATCGACAGCTCATATACAGTGCATAAAATATATTTATATACAGTACTGCATATACCCTTATACACCATTTTAATAAAAAATATCACAAAATTCTTCTAAGTCCCTCGGGAAGAGTGAAAGACGCGCATGTTCATTTTCAGAGCTCCTAGACCTTCCTATTAGAAGTTAGCCAAAAAGAAGCTTCGAAAAACGCTTAGGTTAAGTTTCAGAGTTGCTTCTAATGTACCAAAGCTGGACTTAGACATAATTTCACTCTCACAACATTATGGCTGGTTGGAGACAGTCCGAACCACAAGTACCGGGTCCATGGTTCTGGCCGTATACTGGGGGGACGGGGACGACTCCCATTAACCCCTGACTATACCAGAGATACGCTTATCACAATGCCTTTCTGGTCTGTGCTGAAGCAGGGCATTCTGGCAGCCAAGTGGCTTGACCTTTATTAGTGAGCCTGGTTACCCCCTCTCGGAACCACAGACTTAGAAATCGCCAGCTCATATACAGTGCATAAAATATATTTATATATATACCCTTATACACCATTTTAATAAAAAATATCACAAAATTCTTTTAAAGTCCCTCGGGAAGAGGAAAAGACGCGCACGTTCATTTTCAGAGCTCATAGACCTTCCTATAAGAAGTTAGCCAAAAAGTAGCTTCGAAAAACGCTTAGGTTAAGTTTCAGAGTTGCTTCTAATGTACCAAAGCTGGACTTAGACATAATTTCACTCTCACAACATTATGGCTGGTTGGAGACTGTCCGAACCACAAGTACCGGGTCCATGGTTCTGGGCGTATACTGGGGGGACGGGGACGACTCCCATTAACCCCTGACTATACCGGGGATACGCTTATCACAATGCCTTTCTGGTCTGTGCTGAAGCAGGGCATTCTGGCAGCCAAGTGGCTTGACCTTTATTAGTGAGCCTGGTTACCCCCTCTCGGAACCACAGACTTAGAAATCGCCAGCTCATATACAGTGCATAAAATATATTTATATATATACCCTTATACACCATTTTAATAAAAAATATCACAAAATTCTTCTAAGTCCCTCGGGAAGAGTGAAAGACGCGCACGTTCATTTTCAGAGCTCCTAGACCTTCCTATAAGAAGTTAGCCAAAAAGTAGCTTCGAAAAACGCTTAGGTTAAGTTTCAGAGTTGCTTCTAATGTACCAAAGCTGGACTTAGACATAATTTCACTCTCACAACATTATGGCTGGTTGGAGAGAGTCCGAACCACAAGTACCGGGTCCATGGTTCTGGGCGTATACTGGGGGGACGGGGACGACTCCCATTAACCCCTGACTATACCGGGGATACGCTTATCACAATGCCTTTCTGGTCTGTGCTGAAGCAGGGCATTCTGGCAGCCAAGTGGCTTGACTTTATTAGTGAGCCTGGTTACCCCCTCTCGGAACCACAGACTTAGAAATCGCCAGCTCATATACAGTGCATAAAATATATTTATATACTGCATATACCCTTATACACCATTTTAATAAAAAATATCACAAAATTCTTCTAAGTACCTCGGGAAGAGTGAAAGACGCGCACGTTCATTTTCAGAGCTTCTAGACCTTCCTATAAGAAGTTAGCTAAAAAGTAGCTTCGAAAAACGCTTAGGTTAAGTTTCAGAGTTGCTTCTAATGTACCAACGCTGGACTTAGACATAATTTCTCTCTCACAACATTATGGCTGGTTGGAGACAGTCCGAACCACAAGTACCGGGTCCATGGTTCTGGGCGTATACTGGGGGGACGGGGACGACTCCCATTAACCCCTGACTATACCGGGGATACGCTTATCACAATGCCTTTCTGGTCTGTGCTGAAGCAGGGCATTCTGGCAGCCAAGTGGCTTGACCTTTATTAGTGAGCCTGGTTACCCCCTCTCGGAACCACAGACTTAGAAATCGCCAGCTCATATACAGTGCATAAAATATATTTATATATATACCCTTATACACCATTTTAATAAAAAATATCACAAAATTCTTTTAAAGTCCCTCGGGAAGAGGGAAAGACGCGCACGTTCATTTTCAGAGCTCATAGACCTTCCTATAAGAAGTTAGCCAAAAAGTAGCTTCGAAAAACGCTTAGGTTAAGTTTCAGAGTTGCTTCTAATGTACCAAAGCTGGACTTAGACATAATTTCACTCTCACAACATTATGGCTGGTTGGAGACAGTCCGAACCACAAGTACCAGCTCCATGGTTCTGGGCGTATACTGGGGGGACGGGGACGACTCCCATTAACCCCTGACTATACCGGGGATACGCTTATCACAATGACTTTCTGGTCTGTGCTGAAGCAGGGCATTCTGGCAGCCAAGTGGCTTGACCTTTATTAGTTTGCCTGGTTACCCCCTCTCGGAACCACATGCTTAGAAATCGCCAGCTCATATACAGTGCATAAAATATATTTATATATATACCCTTATACACCATTTTAATAAAAAATATCACAAAATACTTCTAAGTCCCTCGGGAAGAGTGAAAGACGCGCACGTTCATTTTCAGAGCTCCTAGACCTTCCTATAAGAAGTTAGCCAAAAAGTAGCTTCGAAAAACGCTTAGGTTAAGTTACAGAGTTGCTTCTAATGTACCAAAGCTGGACTTAGACATAATTTCACTCTCACAACATTATGGCTGGTTGGAGACAGTCCGAACCACAAGTAGCGGGTCCATGGTTCTGGCCGTATACTGGGGGGACGGGGACGACTCCCATTAACCCCTGACTATACCGGGGATACGCTTATCACAATGCCTTTCTGGTCTGTGCTGAAGCAGGGCATTCTGGCAGCCAAGTGGCTTGACCTTTATTAGTGAGCCTGGTTAACCCCTCTCGGAACCACAGACTTAGAAATCGCCAGCTCATATACAGTGCATAAAATATATTTATATATATACCCTTATACACCATTTTAATAAAAAATATCACAAAATTCTTCTAAGTCCCTCGGGAAGAGGGAAAGACGCGCACGTTCATTTTCAGAGCTCATAGACCTTCCTATAAGAAGTTAGCCAAAAAGTAGATTCGAAAAACGCTTAGGTTAAGTTTCAGAGTTGCTTCTAATGTACCAAAGCTGGACTTAGACATAATTTCACTCTCACAACATTATGGCTGGTTGGAGACAGTCCGAACCACAAGTACCGGGTCCATGGTTCTGGGCGTATACTGGGGGGACGGGGACGACTCCCATTAACCCCTGACTATACCGGGGATACGCTTATCACAATGCCTTTCTGGTCTGTGCTGAAGCAGGGCATTCTGGCAGCCAAGTGGCTTGACCTTTATTAGTGAGCCTGGTTACCCCCTCTCGGAACCACAGACTTAGAAATCGCCAGCTCATATACAGTGCATAAAATATATTTATATATATACCCTTATACACCATTTTAATAAAAAATATCACAAAATTCTTCTAAGTCCCTCGGGAAGAGTGAAAGACGCGCACGTTCATTTTCAGAGCTTCTAGACCTTCCTATCAGAAGTTAGCCAAAAAGTAGCTTCGAAAAACGCTTAGGTTAAGTTACAGAGTTGCTTCTAATGTACCAAAGCTGGACTTAGACATAATTTCACTCTCACAACATTATGGCTGGTTGGAGACAGTCCGAACCACAAGTACCGGGTCCATGGTTCTGGCCGTATACTGGGGGGACGGGGACGACTCCCATTAACCCCTGACTATACCGGGGATACGCTTATCACAATGCCTTTCTGGTCTGTGCTGAAGCAGGGCATTCTGGCAGCCAAGTGGCTTGACCTTTATTAGTGAGCCTGGTTAACCCCTCTCGGAACCACAGACTTAGAAATCGCCAGCTCATATACAGTGCATAAAATATATTTATATATATACCCTTATACACCATTTTAATAAAAAATATCACAAAATTCTTCTAAGTCCCTCGGGTAGAGTGAAAGACGCGCACGTTCATTTTCAGAGCTCCTAGACCTTCCTATAAGAAGTTAGCCAAAAAGTAGCTTCGAAAAACGCTTAGGTTAAGTTTCAGAGTTGCTTCTAATGTACCAAAGCTGGACTTAGACATAATTTCACTCTCACAACATTATGGCTGGTTGGAGACAGTCCGAACCACAAGTACCGGGTCCATGGTTCTGGGCGTATACTGGGGGGACGGGGACGACTCCCATTAACCCCTGACTATACCGGGGATACGCTTATCACAATGCCTTTCTGGTCTGTGCTGAAGCAGGGCATTCTGGCAGCCAAGTGGCTTGACCTTTATTAGTGAGCCTGGTTACCCCCTCTCGGAACCACAGACTTAGAAATCGCCAGCTCATATACAGTGCATAAAATATATTTATATATATACCCTTATACACCATTTTAATAAAAAATATCACAAAATTCTTCTAAGTCCCTCGGGAAGAGGGAAAGACGCGCACGTTCATTTTCAGAGCTCATAGACCTTCCTATAAGAAGTTAGCCAAAAAGTAGCTTCGAAAAACGCTTAGGTTAAGTTTCAGAGTTGCTTCTAATGTACCAAAGCTGGACTTAGACATAATTTCACTCTCACAACATTATGGCTGGTTGGAGACAGTCCGAACCACAAGTACCGGGTCCATGGTTCTGGGCGTATACTGGGGGGACGGGGACGACTCCCATTAACCCCTGACTATACCGGGGATACGCTTATCACAATGCCTTTCTGGTCTGTGCTGAAGCAGGGCATTCTGGCAGCCAAGTGGCTTGACCTTTATTAGTGAGCCTGGTTAACCCCTCTCGGAACCACAGACTTAGAAATCGCCAGCTCATATACAGTGCATAAAATATATTTATATATATACCCTTATACACCATTTTAATAAAAAATATCACAAAATTCTTCTAAGTCCCTCGGGTAGAGTGAAAGACGCGCACGTTCATTTTCAGAGCTCCTAGACCTTCCTATAAGAAGTTAGCCAAAAAGTAGCTTCGAAAAACGCTTAGGTTAAGTTTCAGAGTTGCTTCTAATGTACCAAAGCTGGACTTAGACATAATTTCACTCTCACAACATTATGGCTGGTTGGAGACAGTCCGAACCACAAGTACCGGGTCCATGGTTCTGGGCGTATACTGGGGGGACGGGGACGACTCCCATTAACCCCTGACTATACCGGGGATACGCTTATCACAATGCCTTTCTGGTCTGTGCTGAAGCAGGGCATTCTGGCAGCCAAGTGGCTTGACCTTTATTAGTGAGCCTGGTTACCCCCTCTCGGAACCACAGACTTAGAAATCGCCAGCTCATATACAGTGCATAAAATATATTTATATATATACCCTTATACACCATTTTAATAAAAAATATCACAAAATTCTTCTAAGTCCCTCGGGAAGAGGGAAAGACGCGCACGTTCATTTTCAGAGCTCATAGACCTTCCTATAAGAAGTTAGCCAAAAAGTAGCTTCGAAAAACGCTTAGGTTAAGTTTCAGAGTTGCTTCTAATGTACCAAAGCTGGACTTAGACATAATTTCACTCTCACAACATTATGGCTGGTTGGAGACAGTCCGAACCACAAGTACCGGGTCCATGGTTCTGGGCGTATACTGGGGGGACGGGGACGACTCCCATTAACCCCTGACTATACCGGGGATACGCTTATCACAATGCCTTTCTGGTCTGTGCTGAAGCAGGGCATTCTGGCAGCCAAGTGGCTTGACCTTTATTAGTGAGCCTGGTTACCCCCTCTCGGAACCACAGACTTAGAAATCGCCAGCTCATATACAGTGCATAAAATATATTTATATATATACCCTTATACACCATTTTAATAAAAAATATCACAAAATTCTTCTAAGTCCCTCGGGAAGAGTGAAAGACGCGCACCTTCATTATCAGAGCTCCTAGACCTTCCTATAAGAAGTTAGCCAAAAAGTAGCTTCGAAAAACGCTTAGGTTAAGTTTCAGAGTTGCTTCTAATGTACCAAAGCTGGACTTAGACATAATTTCACTCTCACAACATTATGGCTGGTTGGAGACAGTCCGAACCACAAGTACCGGGTCCATGGTTCTGGCCGTATACTGGGGGGACGGGGACGACTCCCATTAACCCCTGACTATACCGGAGATATGCTTATCACAATGCCTTTCTGGTCTGTGCTGAAGCAGGGCATTCTGGCAGCCAAGTGGCTTGACCTTTATTAGTGAGCCTGGTTACCCCCTCTCGGAACCACAGACTTAGAAATCGCCAGCTCATATACAGTGCATAAAATATATTTATATATATACCCTTATACACCATTTTAATAAAAAATATCACAAAATTCTTCTAAGTCCCTCGGGAAGAGGGAAAGACGCGCACGTTCATTTTCAGAGCTCATAGACCTTCCTATAAGAAGTTAGCCAAAAAGTAGCTTCGAAAAACGCTTAGGTTAAGTTTCAGAGTTGCTTCTAATGTACCAAAGCTGGACTTAGACATAATTTCACTCTCACAACATTATGGCTGGTTGGAGACAGTCCGAACCACAAGTACCGGGTCCATGGTTCTGGCCGTATACTGGGGGGACTAATGGGACGACTCCCATTAACCCCTGACTATACCGGGGATACGCTTATCACAATGCCTTTCTGGTCTGTGCTGAAGCAGGGCATTCTGGCAGCCAAGTGGCTTGACATTTATTAGTGAGCCTGGTTACCCCCTCTCGGAACCACAGACTTAGAAATCGCCAGCTCATATACAGTGCATAAAATATATTTATATATATATATACCTTTATACACCATTTTAATAAAAAATATCACAAAATTCTTCTAAGTCCCTCGGGAAGAGGGAAAGACGCGCACGTTCATTTTCAGAGCTCATAGACCTTCCTATAAGAAGTTAGCCAAAAAGTAGCTTCGAAAAACGCTTAGGTTAAGTTTCAGAGTTGCTTCTAATGTACCAAAGCTGGACTTAGACATAATTTCACTCTCACAACATTATGGCTGGTTGGAGACAGTCCGAACCACAAGTACCGGGTCCATGGTTCTGGCCGTATACTGGGGGGACGGGGACGACTCCCATTAACCCCTGACTATACCGGAGATATGCTTATCACAATGCCTTTCTGGTCTGTGCTGAAGCAGGGCATTCTGGCAGCCAAGTGGCTTGACCTTTATTAGTGAGCCTGGTTACCCCCTCTCGGAACCACAGACTTAGAAATGGCCAGCTCATATACAGTGCATAAAATATATTTATATATATACCCTTATACACCATTTTAATAAAAAATATCACAAAATTCTTCTAAGTCCCTCGGGAAGAGGGAAAGACGCGCACGTTCATTTTCAGAGCTCATAGACCTTCCTATAAGAAGTTAGCCAAAAAGTAGCTTCGAAAAACGCTTAGGTTAAGTTTCAGAGTTGCTTCTAATGTACCAAAGCTGGACTTAGACATAATTTCACTCTCACAACATTATGGCTGGTTGGAGACAGTCCGAACCACAAGTACCGGGTCCATGGTTCTGGGCGTATACTGGGGGGACTAATGGGACGACTCCCATTAACCCCTGACTATACCGGGGATACGCTTATCACAATGCCTTTCTGGTCTGTGCTGAAGCAGGGCATTCTGGCAGCCAAGTGGCTTGACCTTTATTAGTGAGCCTGGTTACCCCCTCTCGGAACCACAGACTTAGAAATCGCCAGCTCATATACAGTGCATAAAATATATTTATATATATACCCTTATACACCATTTTAATAAAAAATATCACAAAATTCTTCTAAGTCCCTCGGGAAGCGTGAAAGACGCGCACGTTCATTTTCAGAGCTTCTAGACCTTCCTATAAGAAGTTAGCCAAAAAGTATCTTCGAAAAACGCTTAGGTTAAGTTTCAGAGTTGCTTCTAATGTACCAACGCTGGACTTAGACATAATTTCACTCTCACAACATTATGGCTGGTTGGAGACAGTCCGAACCACAAGTACCGGGTCCATGGTTCTGGCCGTATACTGGGGGGACGGGGACGACTCCCATTAACCCCTGACTATACCGGGGATACGCTTATCACAATGCCTTTCTGGTCTGTGCTGAAGCAGGGCATTCTGGCAGCCAAGTGGCTTGACCTTTATTAGTGAGCCTGGTTACCCCCTCTCGGAACCACAGACTTAGAAATCGCCAGCTCATATACAGTGCATAAAATATATTTATATATATACCCTTATACACCATTTTAATAAAAAATATCACAAAATTCTTCTAAGTCCCTCGGGAAGAGTGAAAGACGCGCACCTTCATTTTCAGAGCTCCTAGACCTTCCTATAAGAAGTTAGCCAAAAAGTAGCTTCGAAAAACGCTTAGGTTAAGTTTCAGAGTAGCTTCTAATGTACTAAAGCTGGACTTAGACATAATTTCACTCTCACAACATTATGGCTGGTTGGAGACAGTCCGAACCACAAGTACCGGGTCCATGGTTCTGGCCGTATACTGGGGGGACGGGGACGACTCCCATTAACCCCTGACTATACCGGGGATACGCTTATCACAATGCCTTTCTGGTCTGTGCTGAAGCAGGGCATTCTGGCAGCCAAGTGGCTTGACCTTTATTAGTGAGCCTGGTTACCCCCTCTCGGAACCACAGACTTAGAAATCGCCAGCTCATATACAGTGCATAAAATATATTTATATATATACCCTTATACACCATTTTAATAAAAAATATCACAAAATTCTTCTAAGTCCCTCGGGAAGAGGGAAAGACGCGCACGTTCATTTTCAGAGCTCATAGACCTTCCTATAAGAAGTTAGCCAAAAAGTAGCTTCGAAAAACGCTTAGGTTAAGTTTCAGAGTTGCTTCTAATGTACCAAAGCTGGACTTAGACATAATTTCACTCTCACAACATTATGGCTGGTTGGAGACAGTCCGAACCACAAGTACCGGGTCCATGGTTCTGGCCGTATACTGGGGGGACGGGGACGACTCCCATTAACCCCTGACTATACCGGAGATATGCTTATCACAATGCCTTTCTGGTCTGTGCTGAAGCAGGGCATTCTGGCAGCCAAGTGGCTTGACCTTTATTAGTGAGCCTGGTTACCCCCTCTCGGAACCACAGACTTAGAAATCGCCAGCTCATATACAGTGCATAAAATATATTTATATATATACCCTTATACACCATTTTAATAAAAAATATCACAAAATTCTTCTAAGTCCCTCGGGAAGAGGGAAAGACGCGCACGTTCATTTTCAGAGCTCATAGACCTTCCTATAAGAAGTTAGCCAAAAAGTAGCTTCGAAAAACGCTTAGGTTAAGTTTCAGAGTTGCTTCTAATGTACCAAAGCTGGACTTAGACATAATTTCACTCTCACAACATTATGGCTGGTTGGAGACAGTCCGAACCACAAGTACCGGGTCCATGGTTCTGGCCGTATACTGGGGGGACGGGGACGACTCCCATTAACCCCTGACTATACCGGGGATACGCTTATCACAATGACTTTCTGGTCTGTGCTGAAGCAGGGCATTCTGGCAGCCAAGTGGCTTGACCTTTATTAGTGAGCCTGGTTAACCCCTCTCGGAACCACAGACTTAGAAATCGCCAGCTCATATACAGTGCATAAAATATATTTATATATATACCCTTATACACCATTTTAATAAAAAATATCACAAAATTCTTCTAAGTCCCTCGGGTAGAGTGAAAGACGCGCACGTTCATTTTCAGAGCTCCTAGACCTTCCTATAAGAAGTTAGCCAAAAAGTAGCTTCGAAAAACGCTTAGGTTAAGTTTCAGAGTTGCTTCTAATGTACCAAAGCTGGACTTAGACATAATTTCACTCTCACAACATTATGGCTGGTTGGAGACAGTCCGAACCACAAGTACCGGGTCCATGGTTCTGGGCGTATACTGGGGGGACGGGGACGACTCCCATTAACCCCTGACTATACCGGGGATACGCTTATCACAATGCCTTTCTGGTCTGTGCTGAAGCAGGGCATTCTGGCAGCCAAGTGGCTTGACCTTTATTAGTGAGCCTGGTTACCCCCTCTCGGAACCACAGACTTAGAAATCGCCAGCTCATATACAGTGCATAAAATATATTTATATATATACCCTTATACACCATTTTAATAAAAAATATCACAAAATTCTTCTAAGTCCCCCGGGAAGAGTGAAAGACGCGCATGTTCATTTTCAGAGCTCCTAGACCTTCCTATAAGAAGTTAGCCAAAAAGTAGCTTCGAAAAACGCTTAGGTTAAGTTTCAGAGTTGCTTCTAATGTACCAAAGCTGGACTTAGACATAATTTCACTCTCACAACATTATGGCTGGTTGGAGACTGTCCGAACCACAAGTACCGGGTCCATGGTTCTGGCCGTATACTGGGGGGACGGGGACGACTCCCATTAACCCCTGACTATACCGGAGATATGCTTATCACAATGCCTTTCTGGTCTGTGCTGAAGCAGGGCATTCTGGCAGCCAAGTGGCTTGACCTTTATTAGTGAGCCTGGTTACCCCCTCTCGGAACCACAGACTTAGAAATCGCCAGCTCATATACAGTGCATAAAATATATTTATATATATACCCTTATACACCATTTTAATAAAAAATATCACAAAATTCTTCTAAGTCCCTCGGGAAGAGGGAAAGACGCGCACGTTCATTTTCAGAGCTCATAGACCTTCCTATAAGAAGTTAGCCAAAAAGTAGCTTCGAAAAACGCTTAGGTTAAGTTTCAGAGTTGCTTCTAATGTACCAAAGCTGGACTTAGACATAATTTCACTCTCACAACATTATGGCTGGTTGGAGACAGTCCGAACCACAAGTACCGGGTCCATGGTTCTGGGCGTATACTGGGGGGACGGGGACGACTCCCATTAACCCCTGACTATACCGGGGATACGCTTATCACAATGCCTTTCTGGTCTGTGCTGAAGCAGGGCATTCTGGCAGCCAAGTGGCTTGACCTTTATTAGTGAGCCTGGTTACCCCCTCTCGGAACCACAGACTTAGAAATCGCCAGCTCATATACAGTGCATAAAATATATTTATATATATACCCTTATACACCATTTTAATAAAAAATATCACAAAATTCTTCTAAGTCCCTCGGGAAGAGTGAAAGACGCGCACCTTCATTATCAGAGCTCCTAGACCTTCCTATAAGAAGTTAGCCAAAAAGTAGCTTCGAAAAACGCTTAGGTTAAGTTTCAGAGTTGCTTCTAATGTACCAAAGCTGGACTTAGACATAATTTCACTCTCACAACATTATGGCTGGTTGGAGACAGTCCGAACCACAAGTACCGGGTCCATGGTTCTGGCCGTATACTGGGGGGACGGGGACGACTCCCATTAACCCCTGACTATACCGGAGATATGCTTATCACAATGCCTTTCTGGTCTGTGCTGAAGCAGGGCATTCTGGCAGCCAAGTGGCTTGACCTTTATTAGTGAGCCTGGTTACCCCCTCTCGGAACCACAGACTTAGAAATCGCCAGCTCATATACAGTGCATAAAATATATTTATATATATACCCTTATACACCATTTTAATAAAAAATATCACAAAATTCTTCTAAGTCCCTCGGGAAGAGGGAAAGACGCGCACGTTCATTTTCAGAGCTCATAGACCTTCCTATAAGAAGTTAGCCAAAAAGTAGCTTCGAAAAACGCTTAGGTTAAGTTTCAGAGTTGCTTCTAATGTACCAAAGCTGGACTTAGACATAATTTCACTCTCACAACATTATGGCTGGTTGGAGACAGTCCGAACCACAAGTACCGGGTCCATGGTTCTGGCCGTATACTGGGGGGACTAATGGGACGACTCCCATTAACCCCTGACTATACCGGGGATACGCTTATCACAATGCCTTTCTGGTCTGTGCTGAAGCAGGGCATTCTGGCAGCCAAGTGGCTTGACATTTATTAGTGAGCCTGGTTACCCCCTCTCGGAACCACAGACTTAGAAATCGCCAGCTCATATACAGTGCATAAAATATATTTATATATATATATACCTTTATACACCATTTTAATAAAAAATATCACAAAATTCTTCTAAGTCCCTCGGGAAGAGGGAAAGACGCGCACGTTCATTTTCAGAGCTCATAGACCTTCCTATAAGAAGTTAGCCAAAAAGTAGCTTCGAAAAACGCTTAGGTTAAGTTTCAGAGTTGCTTCTAATGTACCAAAGCTGGACTTAGACATAATTTCACTCTCACAACATTATGGCTGGTTGGAGACTGTCCGAACCACAAGTACCGGGTCCATGGTTCTGGCCGTATACTGGGGGGACGGGGACGACTCCCATTAACCCCTGACTATACCGGAGATATGCTTATCACAATGCCTTTCTGGTCTGTGCTGAAGCAGGGCATTCTGGCAGCCAAGTGGCTTGACCTTTATTAGTGAGCCTGGTTACCCCCTCTCGGAACCACAGACTTAGAAATCGCCAGCTCATATACAGTGCATAAAATATATTTATATATATACCCTTATACACCATTTTAATAAAAAATATCACAAAATTCTTCTAAGTCCCTCGGGAAGAGGGAAAGACGCGCACGTTCATTTTCAGAGCTCATAGACCTTCCTATAAGAAGTTAGCCAAAAAGTAGCTTCGAAAAACGCTTAGGTTAAGTTTCAGAGTTGCTTCTAATGTACCAAAGCTGGACTTAGACATAATTTCACTCTCACAACATTATGGCTGGTTGGAGACAGTCCGAACCACAAGTACCGGGTCCATGGTTCTGGGCGTATACTGGGGGGACGGGGACGACTCCCATTAACCCCTGACTATACCGGGGATACGCTTATCACAATGCCTTTCTGGTCTGTGCTGAAGCAGGGCATTCTGGCAGCCAAGTGGCTTGACCTTTATTAGTGAGCCTGGTTACCCCCTCTCGGAACCACAGACTTAGAAATCGCCAGCTCATATACAGTGCATAAAATATATTTATATATATACCCTTATACACCATTTTAATAAAAAATATCACAAAATTCTTCTAAGTCCCTCGGGAAGAGTGAAAGACGCGCACCTTCATTATCAGAGCTCCTAGACCTTCCTATAAGAAGTTAGCCAAAAAGTAGCTTCGAAAAACGCTTAGGTTAAGTTTCAGAGTTGCTTCTAATGTACCAAAGCTGGACTTAGACATAATTTCACTCTCACAACATTATGGCTGGTTGGAGACAGTCCGAACCACAAGTACCGGGTCCATGGTTCTGGCCGTATACTGGGGGGACGGGGACGACTCCCATTAACCCCTGACTATACCGGAGATATGCTTATCACAATGCCGTTCTGGTCTGTGCTGAAGCAGGGCATTCTGGCAGCCAAGTGGCTTGACCTTTATTAGTGAGCCTGGTTACCCCCTCTCGGAACCACAGACTTAGAAATCGCCAGCTCATATACAGTGCATAAAATATATTTATATATATACCCTTATACACCATTTTAATAAAAAATATCACAAAATTCTTCTAAGTCCCTCGGGAAGAGGGAAAGACGCGCACGTTCATTTTCAGAGCTCATAGACCTTCCTATAAGAAGTTAGCCAAAAAGTAGCTTCGAAAAACGCTTAGGTTAAGTTTCAGAGTTGCTTCTAATGTACCAAAGCTGGACTTAGACATAATTTCACTCTCACAACATTATGGCTGGTTGGAGACAGTCCGAACCACAAGTACCGGGTCCATGGTTCTGGCCGTATACTGGGGGGACTAATGGGACGACTCCCATTAACCCCTGACTATACCGGGGATACGCTTATCACAATGCCTTTCTGGTCTGTGCTGAAGCAGGGCATTCTGGCAGCCAAGTGGCTTGACATTTATTAGTGAGCCTGGTTACCCCCTCTCGGAACCACAGACTTAGAAATCGCCAGCTCATATACAGTGCATAAAATATATTTATATATATATATACCTTTATACACCATTTTAATAAAAAATATCACAAAATTCTTCTAAGTCCCTCGGGAAGAGGGAAAGACGCGCACGTTCATTTTCAGAGCTCATAGACCTTCCTATAAGAAGTTAGCCAAAAAGTAGCTTCGAAAAACGCTTAGGTTAAGTTTCAGAGTTGCTTCTAATGTACCAAAGCTGGACTTAGACATAATTTCACTCTCACAACATTATGGCTGGTTGGAGACAGTCCGAACCACAAGTACCGGGTCCATGGTTCTGGCCGTATACTGGGGGGACGGGGACGACTCCCATTAACCCCTGACTATACCGGAGATATGCTTATCACAATGCCTTTCTGGTCTGTGCTGAAGCAGGGCATTCTGGCAGCCAAGTGGCTTGACCTTTATTAGTGAGCCTGGTTACCCCCTCTCGGAACCACAGACTTAGAAATCGCCAGCTCATATACAGTGCATAAAATATATTTATATATATACCCTTATACACCATTTTAATAAAAAATATCACAAAATTCTTCTAAGTCCCTCGGGAAGAGGGAAAGACGCGCACGTTCATTTTCAGAGCTCATAGACCTTCCTATAAGAAGTTAGCCAAAAAGTATCTTCGAAAAACGCTTAGGTTAAGTTTCAGAGTTGCTTCTAATGTACCAACGCTGGACTTAGACATAATTTCACTCTCACAACATTATGGCTGGTTGGAGACAGTCCGAACCACAAGTACCGGGTCCATGGTTCTGGCCGTATACTGGGGGGACGGGGACGACTCCCATTAACCCCTGACTATACCGGGGATACGCTTATCACAATGCCTTTCTGGTCTGTGCTGAAGCAGGGCATTCTGGCAGCCAAGTGGCTTGACCTTTATTAGTGAGCCTGGTTACCCCCTCTCGGAACCACAGACTTAGAAATCGCCAGCTCATATACAGTGCATAAAATATATTTATATATATACCCTTATACACCATTTTAATAAAAAATATCACAAAATTCTTCTAAGTCCCTCGGGAAGAGTGAAAGACGCGCACCTTCATTTTCAGAGCTCCTAGACCTTCCTATAAGAAGTTAGCCAAAAAGTAGCTTCGAAAAACGCTTAGGTTAAGTTTCAGAGTAGCTTCTAATGTACTAAAGCTGGACTTAGACATAATTTCACTCTCACAACATTATGGCTGGTTGGAGACAGTCCGAACCACAAGTACCGGGTCCATGGTTCTGGCCGTATACTGGGGGGACGGGGACGACTCCCATTAACCCCTGACTATACCGGGGATACGCTTATCACAATGCCTTTCTGGTCTGTGCTGAAGCAGGGCATTCTGGCAGCCAAGTGGCTTGACCTTTATTAGTGAGCCTGGTTACCCCCTCTCGGAACCACAGACTTAGAAATCGCCAGCTCATATACAGTGCATAAAATATATTTATATATATACCCTTATACACCATTTTAATAAAAAATATCACAAAATTCTTCTAAGTCCCTCGGGAAGAGGGAAAGACGCGCACGTTCATTTTCAGAGCTCATAGACCTTCCTATAAGAAGTTAGCCAAAAAGTAGCTTCGAAAAACGCTTAGGTTAAGTTTCAGAGTTGCTTCTAATGTACCAAAGCTGGACTTAGACATAATTTCACTCTCACAACATTATGGCTGGTTGGAGACAGTCCGAACCACAAGTACCGGGTCCATGGTTCTGGCCGTATACTGGGGGGACGGGGACGACTCCCATTAACCCCTGACTATACCGGAGATATGCTTATCACAATGCCTTTCTGGTCTGTGCTGAAGCAGGGCATTCTGGCAGCCAAGTGGCTTGACCTTTATTAGTGAGCCTGGTTACCCCCTCTCGGAACCACAGACTTAGAAATCGCCAGCTCATATACAGTGCATAAAATATATTTATATATATACCCTTATACACCATTTTAATAAAAAATATCACAAAATTCTTCTAAGTCCCTCGGGAAGAGGGAAAGACGCGCACGTTCATTTTCAGAGCTCATAGACCTTCCTATAAGAAGTTAGCCAAAAAGTAGCTTCGAAAAACGCTTAGGTTAAGTTTCAGAGTTGCTTCTAATGTACCAAAGCTGGACTTAGACATAATTTCACTCTCACAACATTATGGCTGGTTGGAGACAGTCCGAACCACAAGTACCGGGTCCATGGTTCTGGGCGTATACTGGGGGGACTAATGGGACGACTCCCATTAACCCCTGACTATACCGGGGATACGCTTATCACAATGCCTTTCTGGTCTGTGCTGAAGCAGGGCATTCTGGCAGCCAAGTGGCTTGACCTTTATTAGTGAGCCTGGTTACCCCCTCTCGGAACCACAGACTTAGAAATCGCCAGCTCATATACAGTGCATAAAATATATTTATATATATACCCTTATACACCATTTTAATAAAAAATATCACAAAATTCTTCTAAGTCCCTCGGGAAGCGTGAAAGACGCGCACGTTCATTTTCAGAGCTTCTAGACCTTCCTATAAGAAGTTAGCCAAAAAGTATCTTCGAAAAACGCTTAGGTTAAGTTTCAGAGTTGCTTCTAATGTACCAACGCTGGACTTAGACATAATTTCACTCTCACAACATTATGGCTGGTTGGAGACAGTCCGAACCACAAGTACCGGGTCCATGGTTCTGGCCGTATACTGGGGGGACGGGGACGACTCCCATTAACCCCTGACTATACCGGGGATACGCTTATCACAATGCCTTTCTGGTCTGTGCTGAAGCAGGGCATTCTGGCAGCCAAGTGGCTTGACCTTTATTAGTGAGCCTGGTTACCCCCTCTCGGAACCACAGACTTAGAAATCGCCAGCTCATATACAGTGCATAAAATATATTTATATATATACCCTTATACACCATTTTAATAAAAAATATCACAAAATTCTTCTAAGTCCCTCGGGAAGAGTGAAAGACGCGCACCTTCATTTTCAGAGCTCCTAGACCTTCCTATAAGAAGTTAGCCAAAAAGTAGCTTCGAAAAACGCTTAGGTTAAGTTTCAGAGTAGCTTCTAATGTACTAAAGCTGGACTTAGACATAATTTCACTCTCACAACATTATGGCTGGTTGGAGACAGTCCGAACCACAAGTACCGGGTCCATGGTTCTGGGCGTATACTGGGGGGACGGGGACGACTCCCATTAATCCCTGACTATACCGGGGATACGCTTATCACAATGCCTTTCTGGTCTGTGCTGAAGCAGGGCATTCTGGCAGCCAAGTGGCTTGACCTTTATTAGTGAGCCTGGTTAACCCCTCTCGGAACCACAGACTTAGAAATCGCCAGCTCATATACAGTGCATAAAATATATTTATATATATACCCTTATACACCATTTTAATAAAAAATATCACAAAATTCTTCTAAGTCCCTCGGGAAGAGTGAAAGACGCGTACGTTCATTTTCAGAGTTCCTAGACCTTCCTATAAGAAGTTAGCCAAAAAGTAGCTTCGAAAAACGCTTAGGTTAAGTTTCAGAGTTGCTTCTAATGTACCAAAGCTGGACTTAGACATAATTTCACTCTCACAACATTATGGCTGGTTGGAGACAGTCCGAACCACAAGTACCGGGTCCATGGTTCTGGCCGTATACTGGGGGGACGGGGACGACTCCCATTAACCCCTGACTATACCGGGGATACGCTTATCACAATGCCTTTCTGGTCTGTGCTGAAGCAGGGCATTCTGGCAGCCAAGTGGCTTGACCTTTATTAGTGAGCCTGGTTACCCCCTCTCGGAACCACAGACTTAGAAATCGCCAGCTCATATACAGTGCATAAAATATATTTATATATATACCCTTATACACCATTTTAATAAAAAATATCACAAAATTCTTCTAAGTCCCTCGGGAAGAGGGAAAGACGCGCACGTTCATTTTCAGAGCTCATAGACCTTCCTATAAGAAGTTAGCCAAAAAGTTGCTTCGAAAAACGCTTAGGTTAAGTTTCAGAGTTGCTTCTAATGTACCAAAGCTGGACTTAGACATAATTTCACTCTCACAACATTATGGCTGGTTGGAGACAGTCCGAACCACAAGTACCGGGTCCATGGTTCTGGGCGTATACTGGGGGGACGGGGACGACTCCCATTAACCCCTGACTATACCGGGGATACGCTTATCACAATGCCTTTCTGGTCTGTGCTGAAGCAGGGCATTCTGGCAGCCAAGTGGCTTGACCTTTATTAGTGAGCCTGGTTACCCCCTCTCGGAACCACAGACTTAGAAATCGCCAGCTCATATACAGTGCATAAAATATATTTATATATATACCCTTATACACCATTTTAATAAAAAATATCACAAAATTCTTCTAAGTCCCTCGGGAAGAGTGAAAGACGCGCACCTTCATTATCAGAGCTCCTAGACCTTCCTATAAGAAGTTAGCCAAAAAGTAGCTTCGAAAAACGCTTAGGTTAAGTTTCAGAGTTGCTTCTAATGTACCAAAGCTGGACTTAGACATAATTTCACTCTCACAATATTATGGCTGGTTGGAGACAGTCCGAACCACAAGTACCGGGTCCATGGTTCTTGGCGTATACTGGGGAGACGGGGACGACTCCCATTAACCCCTGACTATACCGGGGATACGCTTATCACAATGCCTTTCTGGTCTGTGCTGAAGCAGGGCATTCTGGCAGCCAAGTGGCTTGACCTTTATTAGTGAGCCTGGTTACCCCCTCTCGGAACCACAGACTTAGAAATCGCCAGCTCATATACAGTGCATAAAATATATTTATATATATACCCTTATACACCATTTTAATAAAAAATATCACAAAATTCTTCTAAGTCCCTCGGGAAGAGTGAAAGACGCGCACGTTCATTTTCAGAGCTCCTAGACCTTCCTATAAGAAGTTAGCCAAAAAGTAGCTTCGAAAAACGCTTAGGTTAAGTTTCAGAGTTGCTTCTAATGTACCAAAGCTGGACTTAGACATAATTTCACTCTCACAACATTATGGCTGGTTGGAGAGAGTCCGAACCACAAGTACCGGGTCCATGGTTCTGGGCGTATACTGGGGGGATGGGGACGACTCCCATTAACCCCTGACTATACCGGGGATACGCTTATCACAATGCCTTTCTGGTCTGTGCTGAAGCAGGGCATTCTGGCAGCCAAGTGGCTTGACTTTATTAGTGAGCCTGGTTACCCCCTCTCGGAACCACAGACTTAGAAATCGCCAGCTCATATACAGTGCATAAAATATATTTATATACTGCATATACCCTTATACACCATTTTAATAAAAAATATCACAAAATTCTTCTAAGTCCCTCGGGAAGAGTGAAAGACGCGCATGCTCATTTTCAGAGCTCTTAGACCTTCCTATAAGAAGTTAGCCAAAAAGTAGCTTCGAAAAACGCTTACAGTAGGTTAAGTTTCAGAGTTGCTTCTAATGTACCAAGGCTGGACTTAGACATAATTTCACTCTCACAACATTATGGCTGGTTGGAGACAGTCCGAACCACAAGTACCGGGTCCATGGTTCTGGCCGTATACTGGGGGGACGGGGACGACTCCCATTAACCCCTGACTATACCGGAGATATGCTTATCACAATGCCTTTCTGGTCTGTGCTGAAGCAGGGCATTCTGGCAGCCAAGTGGCTTGACCTTTATTAGTGAGCCTGGTTACCCCCTCTCGGAACCACAGACTTAGAAATCGCCAGCTCATATACAGTGCATAAAATATATTTATATATATACCCTTATACACCATTTTAATAAAAAATATCACAAAATTCTTCTAAGTCCCTCGGGAAGAGGGAAAGACGCGCACGTTCATTTTCAGAGCTCATAGACCTTCCTATAAGAAGTTAGCAAAAAAGTATCTTCGAAAAACGCTTAGGTTAAGTTTCAGAGTTGCTTCTAATGTACCAACGCTGGACTTAGACATAATTTCACTCTCACAACATTATGGCTGGTTGGAGACAGTCCGAACCACAAGTACCGGGTCCATGGTTCTGGGCGTATACTGGGGGGACGGGGGGGACTCCCATTAACCCCTGACTATACCGGGGATACGCTTATCACAATGCCTTTCTGGTCTGTGCTGAAGCAGGGCATTCTGGCAGCCAAGTGGCTTGACCTTTATTAGTGAGCCTGGTTACCCCCTCTCGGAACCACAGACTTAGAAATCGCCAGCTCATATACAGTGCATAAAATATATTTATATATATACCCTTATACACCATTTTAATAAAAAATATCACAAAATTCTTCTAAGTCCCTCGGGAAGAGTGAAAGACGCGCACCTTCATTATCAGAGCTCCTAGACCTTCCTATAAGAAGTTAGCCAAAAAGTAGCTTCGAAAAACGCTTAGGTTAAGTTTCAGAGTTGCTTCTAATGTACCAAAGCTGGACTTAGACATAATTTCACTCTCACAATATTATGGCTGGTTGGAGACAGTCCGAACCACAAGTACCGGGTCCATGGTTCTGGCCATATACTGGGGGGACTAATGGGACGACTCCCATTAACCCCTGACTATACCGGGGATACGCTTATCACAATGCCTTTCTGGTCTGTGCTGAAGCAGGGCATTCTGGCAGCCAAGTGGCTTGACCTTTATTAGTGAGCCTGGTTACCCCCTCTCGGAACCACAGACTTAGAAATCGCCAGCTCATATACAGTGCATAAAATATATTTATATATATATATACCCTTATACACCATTTTAATAAAAAATATCACAAAATTCTTCTAAGTCCCTCGGGAAGAGGGAAAGACGCGCACGTTCATTTTCAGAGCTCATAGACCTTCCTATAAGAAGTTAGCCAAAAAGTAGCTTCGAAAAACGCTTAGGTTAAGTTTCAGAGTTGCTTCTAATGTACCAAAGCTGGACTTAGACATAATTTCACTCTCACAACATTATGGCTGGTTGGAGACAGTCCGAACCACAAGTACCGGGTCCATGGTTCTGGCCGTATACTGGGGGGACGGGGACGACTCCCATTAACCCCTGACTATACCGGGGATACGCTTATCACAATGCCTTTCTGGTCTGTGCTGAAGCAGGGCATTCTGGCAGCCAAGTGGCTTGACCTTTATTAGTGAGCCTGGTTACCCCCTCTCGGAACCACAGACTTAGAAATCGCCAGCTCATATACAGTGCATAAAATATATTTATATATATACCCTTATACACCATTTTAATAAAAAATATCACAAAATTCTTCTAAGTCCCTCGGGAAGAGTGAAAGACGCGTACGTTCATTTTCAGAGTTCCTAGACCTTCCTATAAGAAGTTAGCCAAAAAGTAGCTTCGAAAAACGCTTAGGTTAAGTTTCAGAGTTGCTTCTAATGTACCAAAGTTGGACTTAGACATAATTTCACTCTCACAACATTATGGCTGGTTGGAGACAGTCCGAACCACAAGTACCGGGTCCATGGTTCTGGCCGTATACTGGGGGGACGGGGACGACTCCCATTAACCCCTGACTATACCGGGGATACGCTTATCACAATGCCTTTCTGGTCTGTGCTGAAGCAGGGCATTCTGGCAGCCAAGTGGCTTGACCTTTATTAGTGAGCCTGGTTACCCCCTCTCGGAACCACAGACTTAGAAATCGCCAGCTCATATACAGTGCATAAAATATATTTATATATATACCCTTATACACCATTTTAATAAAAAATATCACAAAATTCTTCCAAGTCCCTCGGGAAGAGTGAAAGACGCGCACCTTCATTTTCAGAGCTCCTAGACCTTCCTATAAGAAGTTAGCCAAAAAGTAGCTTCGAAAAAAGCTTAGGTTAAGTTTCAGAGTTGCTTCTAATGTACCAAAGCTGGACTTAGACATAATTTCACTCTCACAACATTATGGCTGGTTGGAGACAGTCCGAACCACAAGTACCGGGTCCATGGTTCTGGGCGTATACTGGGGGGACGGGGACGACTCCCATTAATCCCTGACTATACCGGGGATACGCTTATCACAATGCCTTTCTGGTCTGTGCTGAAGCAGGGCATTCTGGCAGCCAAGTGGCTTGACCTTTATTAGTGAGCCTGGTTAACCCCTCTCGGAACCACAGACTTAGAAATCGCCAGCTCATATACAGTGCATAAAATATATTTATATATATACCCTTATAGACCATTTTAATAAAAAATATCACAAAATTCTTCTAAGTCCCTCGGGAAGAGTGAAAGACGCGCACGTTCATTTTCAGAGCTCCTAGACCTTCCTATAAGAAGTTAGCCAAAAAGTAGCTTCGAAAAACGCTTAGGTTAAGTTTCAGAGTTGCTTCTAATGTACCAAAGCTGGACTTAGACATAATTGCACTCTCACAACATTATGGCTGGTTGGAGACAGTCCGAACCACAAGTACCGGGTCCATGGTTCTGGCCGTATACTGGGGGGACGGGGACGACTCCCATTAACCCCTGACTATACCGGGGATACGCTTATCACAATGCCTTTCTGGTCTGTGCTGAAGCAGGGCATTCTGGCAGCCAAGTGGCTTGACCTTTATTAGTGAGCCTGGTTACCCCCTCTCGGAACCACAGACTTAGAAATCGCCAGCTCATATACAGTGCATAAAATATATTTATATATATACCCTTATACACCATTTTAATAAAAAATATCACAAAATTCTTCTAAGTCCCTCGGGAAGAGTGAAAGACGCGTACGTTCATTTTCAGAGTTCCTAGACCTTCCTATAAGAAGTTAGCCAAAAAGTAGCTTCGAAAAACGCTTAGGTTAAGTTTCAGAGTAGCTTCTAATGTACCAAAGCTGGACTTAGACATAATTTCACTCTCACAACATTATGGCTGGTTGGAGACAGTCCGAACCACAAGTACCGGGTCCATGGTTCTGGGCGTATACTGGGGGGACGGGGACGACTCCCATTAATCCCTGACTATACCGGGGATACGCTTATCACAATGCCTTTCTGGTCTGTGCTGAAGCAGGGCATTCTGGCAGCCAAGTGGCTTGACCTTTATTAGTGAGCCTGGTTAACCCCTCTCGGAACCACAGACTTAGAAATCGCCAGCTCATATACAGTGCATAAAATATATTTATATATATACCCTTATACACCATTTTAATAAAAAATATCACAAAATTCTTCTAAGTCCCTCGGGAAGAGTGAAAGACGCGCACGTTCATTTTCAGAGCTCCTAGACCTTCCTATAAGAAGTTAGCCATAAAGTAGCTTCGAAAAACGCTTAGGTTAAGTTTCAGAGTTGCTTCTAATGTACCAAAGTTGGACTTAGACATAATTTCACTCTCACAACATTATGGCTGGTTGGAGACAGTCCGAACCACAAGTACCGGGTCCATGGTTCTGGCCGTATACTGGGGGGACGGGGACGACTCCCATTAACCCCTGACTATACCGGGGATACGCTTATCACAATGCCTTTCTGGTCTGTGCTGAAGCAGGGCATTCTGGCAGCCAAGTGGCTTGACCTTTATTAGTGAGCCTGGTTACCCCCTCTCGGAACCACAGACTTAGAAATCGCCAGCTCATATACAGTGCATAAAATATATTTATATATATACCCTTATACACCATTTTAATAAAAAATATCACAAAATTCTTCCAAGTCCCTCGGGAAGAGTGAAAGACGCGCACCTTCATTTTCAGAGCTCCTAGACCTTCCTATAAGAAGTTAGCCAAAAAGTAGCTTCGAAAAAAGCTTAGGTTAAGTTTCAGAGTTGCTTCTAATGTACCAAAGCTGGACTTAGACATAATTTCACTCTCACAACATTATGGCTGGTTGGAGACAGTCCGAACCACAAGTACCGGGTCCATGGTTCTGGGCGTATACTGGGGGGACGGGGACGACTCCCATTAATCCCTGACTATACCGGGGATACGCTTATCACAATGCCTTTCTGGTCTGTGCTGAAGCAGGGCATTCTGGCAGCCAAGTGGCTTGACCTTTATTAGTGAGCCTGGTTAACCCCTCTCGGAACCACAGACTTAGAAATCGCCAGCTCATATACAGTGCATAAAATATATTTATATATATACCCTTATACACCATTTTAATAAAAAATATCACAAAATTCTTCTAAGTCCCTCGGGAAGAGTGAAAGACGCGCACGTTCATTTTCAGAGCTCCTAGACCTTCCTATAAGAAGTTAGCCAAAAAGTAGCTTCGAAAAACGCTTAGGTTAAGTTTCAGAGTTGCTTCTAATGTACCAAAGCTGGACTTAGACATAATTGCACTCTCACAACATTATGGCTGGTTGGAGACAGTCCGAACCACAAGTACCGGGTCCATGGTTCTGGCCGTATACTGGGGGGACGGGGACGACTCCCATTAACCCCTGACTATACCGGGGATACGCTTATCACAATGCCTTTCTGGTCTGTGCTGAAGCAGGGCATTCTGGCAGCCAAGTGGCTTGACCTTTATTAGTGAGCCTGGTTACCCCCTCTCGGAACCACAGACTTAGAAATCGCCAGCTCATATACAGTGCATAAAATATATTTATATACTGTATATACCCTTATACACCATTTTAATAAAAAATATCACAAAATTCTTCTAAGTCCCTCGGGAAGAGTGAAAGACGCGCACGTTCATTTTCAGAGCTCCTAGACTTCCTATAAGAAGTTAGCCAAAAAGTAGCTTCGAAAAACGCTTAGGTTAAGTTACAGAGTTGCTTCTAATGTACCAAAGCTGGACTTAGACATAATTTCACTCTCACAACATTATGGCTGGTTGGAGACAGTCCGAACCACAAGTACCGGGTCCATGGTTCTGGCCGTATACTGGGGGGACGGGGATGACTCCCATTAACCCCTGACTATACCGGGGATACGCTTATCACAATGCCTTTCTGGTCTGTGCTGAAGCAGGGCATTCTGGCAGCCAAGTGGCTTGACCTTTATTAGTGAGCCTGGTTAACCCCTCTCGGAACCACAGACTTAGAAATCGCCAGCTCATATACAGTGCATAAAATATATTTATATATATATACCCTTATACACCATTTTAATAAAAAATATCACAAAATTCTTCTAAGTCCCTCGGGTAGAGTGAAAGACGCGCACGTTCATTTTCAGAGCTCCTAGACCTTTCTATAAGAAGTTAGCCAAAAAGTAGCTTCGAAAAACGCTTAGGTTAAGTTTCAGAGTTGCTTCTAATGTACCAAAGCTGGACTTAGACATAATTTCACTCTCACAACATTATGGCTGGTTGGAGACAGTCCGAACCACAAGTACCGGGTCCATGGTTCTGGGCGTATACTGGGGGGACGGGGACGACTCCCATTAACCCCTGACTATACCGGGGATACGCTTATCACAATGGCTTTCTGGTCTGTGCTGAAGCAGGGCATTCTGGCAGCCAAGTGGCTTGACCTTTATTAGTGAGCCTGGTTACCCCCTCTCGGAACCACAGACTTAGAAATCGCCAGCTCATATACAGTGCATAAAATATATTTATATATATACCCTTATACACCATTTTAATAAAAAATATCACAAAATTCTTCTAATTCCCTCGGGAAGAGTGAAAGACGCGTACGTTCATTTTCAGAGTTGCTAGACCTTCCTATAAGAAGTTAGCCAAAAAGTAGCTTCGAAAAACGCTTAGGTTAAGTTTCAGAGTTGCTTCTAATGTACCAAAGCTGGACTTAGACATAATTTCACTCTCACAACATTATGGCTGGTTGGAGACAGTCCGAACCACAAGTACCGGGTCCATGGTTCTGGCCGTATACTGGGGGGACGGGGACGACTCCCATTAACCCCTGACTATACCGGGGATACTCTTATCACAATGCCTTTCTGGTCTGTGCTGAAGCAGGGCATTCTGGCAGCCAAGTGGCTTGACCTTTATTAGTGAGCCTGGTTAACCCCTCTCGGAACCACAGACTTAGAAATCGCCAGCTCATATACAGTGCATAAAATATATTTATATATATACCCTTATACACCATTTTAATAAAAAATATCACAAAATTCTTCTAAGTCCCTCGGGAAGAGTGAAAGACGCGCACGTTCATTTTCAGAGCTCCTAGACCTTCCTATAAGAAGTTAGCCAAAAAGTAGCTTCGAAAAACGCTTAGGTTAAGTTTCAGAGTTGCTTCTAATGTACCAAAGCTGGACTTAGACATAATTTCACTCTCACAACATTATGGCTGGTTGGAGACAGTCCGAACCACAAGTACCGGGTCCATGGTTCTGGCCGTATACTGGGGGGACGGGGACGACTCCCATTAACCCCTGACTATACCGGGGATACGCTTATCACAATGCCTTTCTGGTCTGTGCTGAAGCAGGGCATTCTGGCAGCCAAGTGGCTTGACCTTTATTAGTGAGCCTGGTTACCCCCTCTCGGAACCACAGACTTAGAAATCGCCAGCTCATATACAGTGCATAAAATATATTTATATACTGTATATACCCTTATACACCATTTTAATAAAAAATATCACAAAATTCTTCTAAGTCCCTCGGGAAGAGTGAAAGACGCGCACGTTCATTTTCAGAGCTCCTAGACCTTCCTATAAGAAGTTAGCCAAAAAGTAGCTTCGAAAAACGCTTAGGTTAAGTTACAGAGTTGCTTCTAATGTACCAAAGCTGGACTTAGACATAATTTCACTCTCACAACATTATGGCTGGTTGGAGACAGTCCGAACCACAAGTACCGGGTCCATGGTTCTGGCCGTATACTGGGGGGACGGGGACGACTCCCATTAACCCCTGACTATACCGGGGATACGCTTATCACAATGCCTTTCTGGTCTGTGCTGAAGCAGGGCATTCTGGCAGCCAAGTGGCTTGACCTTTATTAGTGAGCCTGGTTACCCCCTCTCGGAACCACAGACTTAGAAATCGCCAGCTCATATACAGTGCATAAAATATATTTATATATATATACCCTTATACATCATTTTAATAAAAAATATCACAAAATTCTTCTAAGTCCCTCGGGTAGAGTGAAAGACGCGCACGTTCATTTTCAGAGCTCATAGACCTTCCTATAAGAAGTTAGCCAAAAAGTAGCTTCGAAAAACGCTTAGGTTAAGTTTCAGAGTTGCTTCTAATGTACCAAAGCTGGACTTAGACATAATTTCACTCTCACAACATAATGGCTGGTTGGAGAGAGTCCGAACCACAAGTACCGGGTCCATGGTTCTGGGCGTATACTGGGGGGACGGGGACGACTCCCATTAACCCCTGACTATACCGGGGATACGCTTATCACAATGCCTTTCTGGTCTGTGCTGAAGCAGGGCATTCTGGCAGCCAAGTGGCTTGACCTTTATTAGTGAGCCTGGTTACCCCCTCTCGGAACCACAGACTTAGAAATCGCCAGCTCATATACAGTGCATAAAATATATTTATATACTGTATATACCCTTATACACCATTTTAATAAAAAATATCACAAAATTCTTCTAAGTCCCTCGGGAAGAGTGAAAGACGCGCACGTTCATTTTCAGAGCTCCTAGACCTTCCTATAAGAAGTTAGCCAAAAAGTAGCTTCGAAAAACGCTTAGGTTAAGTTTCAGAGTTGCTTCTAATGTACCAAAGCTGGACTTAGACATAATTTCACTCTCACAACATAATGGCTGGTTGGAGAGAGTCTGAACCACAAGTACCGGGTCCATGGTTCTGGGCGTATACTGGGGGGACGGGGACGACTCCCATTAACCCCTGACTATACCGGGGATACGCTTATCACAATGCCTTTCTGGTCTGTGCTGAAGCAGGGCATTCTGGCAGCCAAGTGGCTTGACCTTTATTAGTGAGCCTGGTTACCCCCTCTCGGAACCACAGACTTAGAAATCGCCAGCTCATATACAGTGCATAAAATATATTTATATATATACCCTTATACACCATTTTAATAAAAAATATCACAAAATTCTTCTAAGTCCCTCGGGAAGAGTGAAAGACGCGCACGTTCATTTTCAGAACTCCTAGACCTTTCTATAAGAAGTTAGCCAAAAAGTAGCTTCGAAATACGCTTAGGTTAAGTTTCAGAGTTGCTTCTAATGTACCAAAGCTGGACTTAGACATAATTTCACTCTCACAACATTATGGCTGGTTGGAGAGGGTCCGAACCACAAGTACCGGGTCCATGGTTCTGGGTGTATACTGGGGGGGACGGGGACGACTCCCATTAACCCCTGACTATACCGGGGATACGCTTATCACAATGCCTTTCTGGTCTGTGCTGAAGCAGGGCATTCTGGCAGCCAAGTGGCTTGACTTTATTAGTGAGCCTGGTTACCCCCTCTCGGAACCACAGACTTAGAAATCGCCAGCTCATATACAGTGCATAAAATATGTTTATATACTGCATATACCCTTATACACCATTTTAATAAAAAATATCACAAAATTCTTCTAAGTCCCTCGGGAAGAGTGAATGACGCGCACGTTCATTTTCAGAGCTCCTAGACCTTTCTATAAGAAGTTAGCCAAAAAGTAGCTTCGAAAAACGCTTAGGTTAAGTTTCAGAGTTGCTTCTAATGTACCAAAGCTGGACTTAGACATAATTTCACTCTCACAACATTATGGCTGGTTGGAGACAGTCCGAACCACAAGTACCGGGTCCATGGTTCTGGCCGTATACTGGGGGGACGGGGACGACTCCCATTAACCCCTGACTATACCGGGGATACGCTTATCACAATGCCTTTCTGGTCTGTGCTGAAGCAGGGCATTCTGGCAGCCAAGTGGCTTGACCTTTATTAGTGAGCCTGGTTACCCCCTCTCGGAACCACAGACTTAGAAATCGCCAGCTCATATACAGTGCATAAAATATATTTATATATATACCCTTATACACCATTTTAATAAAAAATATCACAAAATTCTTCTAAGTCCCTCTGGAAGAGTGAAAGACGCGCACGTTCATTTTCACAGCTTCTAGACCTTCCTATAAGAAGTTAGCCAAAAAGTAGCTTCGAAAAACGCTTAGGTTAAGTTTCAGAGTTGCTTCTAATGTACCAACGCTGGACTTAGACATAATTTCACTCTCACAACATTATGGCTGGTTGGAGACAGTCCGAACCACAAGTACCGGGTCCATGGTTCTGGGCGTATACTGGGGGGACGGGGACGACTCCCATTAACCCCTGACTATACCGGGGATACGCTTATCACAATGCCTTTCTGGTCTGTGCTGAAGCAGGGCATTCTGGCAGCCAAGTGGCTTGACCTTTATTAGTGAGCCTGGTTACCCCCTCTCGGAACCACAGACTTAGAAATCGCCAGCTCATATACAGTGCATAAAATATATTTATATATATACCCTTATACACCATTTTAATAAAAAATATCACAAAATTCTTCTAAGTCCCTCGGGAAGAGTGAAAGACGCGCACGTTCATTTTCAGAGCTCCTAGACCTTCCTATAAGAAGTTAGCCTAAAAGTAGCTTCGAAATACGCTTAGGTTAAGTTTCAGAGTTGCTTCTAATGTACCAAAGCTGGACTTAGACATAATTTCACTCTCACAATATTATGGCTGGTTGGAGACAGTCCGAACCACAAGTACCGGGTCCATGGTTCTGGGCGTATACTGGGGAGACGGGGACGACTCCCATTAACCCCTGACTATACCGGGGATACGCTTATCACAATGCCTTTCTGGTCTGTGCTGAAGCAGGGCATTCTGGCAGCCAAGTGGCTTGACCTTTATTAGTGAGCCTGGTTACCCCCTCTCGGAACCACAGACTTAGAAATCGCCAGCTCATATACAGTGCATAAAATATATTTATATACTGTATATACCCTTATACACCATTTTAATAAAAAATATCACAAAATTCTTCTAAGTCCCTCGGGAAGAGTGAAAGACGCGCACGTTCATTTTCAGAGCTCCTAGACCTTCCTATAAGAAGTTAGCCAAAAAGTAGCTTCGAAAAACGCTTAGGTTAAGTTTCAGAGTTGCTTCTAATGTACCAAAGCTGGACTTAGACATAATTTCACTCTCACAACATAATGGCTGGTTGGAGAGAGTCTGAACCACAAGTACCGGGTCCATGGTTCTGGGCGTATACTGGGGGGACGGGGACGACTCCCATTAACCCCTGACTATACCGGGGATACGCTTATCACAATGCCTTTCTGGTCTGTGCTGAAGCAGGGCATTCTGGCAGCCAAGTGGCTTGACCTTTATTAGTGAGCCTGGTTACCCCCTCTCGGAACCACAGACTTAGAAATCGCCAGCTCATATACAGTGCATAAAATATATTTATATATATACCCTTATACACCATTTTAATAAAAAATATCACAAAATTCTTCTAAGTCCCTCGGGAAGAGTGAAAGACGCGCACGTTCATTTTCAGAGCTCCTAGACCTTTCTATAAGAAGTTAGCCAAAAAGTAGCTTCGAAAAACGCTTAGGTTAAGTTTCAGAGTTGCTTCTAATGTACCAAAGCTGGACTTAGACATAATTTCACTCTCACAACATTATGGCTGGTTGGAGAGGGTCCGAACCACAAGTACCGGGTCCATGGTTCTGGGTGTATACTGGGGGGGACGGGGACGACTCCCATTAACCCCTGACTATACCGGGGATACGCTTATCACAATGCCTTTCTGGTCTGTGCTGAAGCAGGGCATTCTGGCAGCCAAGTGGCTTGACTTTATTAGTGAGCCTGGTTACCCCCTCTCGGAACCACAGACTTAGAAATCGCCAGCTCATATACAGTGCATAAAATATGTTTATATACTGCATATACCCTTATACACCATTTTAATAAAAAATATCACAAAATTCTTCTAAGTCCCTCGGGAAGAGTGAAAGACGCGCACGTTCATTTTCAGAGCTCCTAGACCTTTCTATAAGAAGTTAGCCAAAAAGTAGCTTCGAAAAACGCTTAGGTTAAGTTTCAGAGTTGCTTCTAATGTACCAAAGCTGGACTTAGACATAATTTCACTCTCACAACATTATGGCTGGTTGGAGACAGTCCGAACCACAAGTACCGGGTCCATGGTTCTGGCCGTATACTGGGGGGACGGGGACGACTCCCATTAACCCCTGACTATACCGGGGATACGCTTATCACAATGCCTTTCTGGTCTGTGCTGAAGCAGGGCATTCTGGCAGCCAAGTGGCTTGACCTTTATTAGTGAGCCTGGTTACCCCCTCTCGGAACCACAGACTTAGAAATCGCCAGCTCATATACAGTGCATAAAATATATTTATATATATACCCTTATACACCATTTTAATAAAAAATATCACAAAATTCTTCTAAGTCCCTCTGGAAGAGTGAAAGACGCGCACGTTCATTTTCACAGCTTCTAGACCTTCCTATAAGAAGTTAGCCAAAAAGTAGCTTCGAAAAACGCTTAGGTTAAGTTTCAGAGTTGCTTCTAATGTACCAACGCTGGACTTAGACATAATTTCACTCTCACAACATTATGGCTGGTTGGAGACAGTCCGAACCACAAGTACCGGGTCCATGGTTCTGGGCGTATACTGGGGGGACGGGGACGACTCCCATTAACCCCTGACTATACCGGGGATACGCTTATCACAATGCCTTTCTGGTCTGTGCTGAAGCAGGGCATTCTGGCAGCCAAGTGGCTTGACCTTTATTAGTGAGCCTGGTTACCCCCTCTCGGAACCACAGACTTAGAAATCGCCAGCTCATATACAGTGCATAAAATATATTTATATATATACCCTTATACACCATTTTAATAAAAAATATCACAAAATTCTTCTAAGTCCCTCGGGAAGAGTGAAAGACGCGCACGTTCATTTTCAGAGCTCCTAGACCTTCCTATAAGAAGTTAGCCTAAAAGTAGCTTCGAAAAACGCTTAGGTTAAGTTTCAGAGTTGCTTCTAATGTACCAAAGCTGGACTTAGACATAATTTCACTCTCACAATATTATGGCTGGTTGGAGACAGTCCGAACCACAAGTACCGGGTCCATGGTTCTGGGCGTATACTGGGGAGACGGGGACGACTCCCATTAACCCCTGACTATACCGGGGATACGCTTATCACAATGCCTTTCTGGTCTGTGCTGAAGCAGGGCATTCTGGCAGCCAAGTGGCTTGACCTTTATTAGTGAGCCTGGTTACCCCCTCTCGGAACCACAGACTTAGAAATCGCCAGCTCATATACAGTGCATAAAATATATTTATATATATACCCTTATACACCATTTTAATAAAAAATATCACAAATTTCTTCTAAGTCCCTCGGGAAGAGTGAAAGACGCGCACGTTCATTTTCAGAGCTTCTAGACCTTCCTATAAGAAGTTAGCCAAAAAGTAGCTTCGAAAAACGCTTAGGTTAAGTTTCAGAGTTGCTTCTAATGTACCAAAGCTGGACTTAGACATAATTTCACTCACAACATTATGGCTGGTTGGAGACAGTCCGAACCACAAGTACCGGGTCCATGGTTCTGGGCGTATACTGGGGGGACGGGGACGACTCCCATTAACCCCTGACTATACCGGGGATACGCTTATCACAATGCCTTTCTGGTCTGTGCTGAAGCAGGGCATTCTGGCAGCCAAGTGGCTTGACCTTTATTAGTGAGCCTGGTTACCCCCTCTCGGAACCACAGACTTAGAAATCGCCAGCTCATATACAGTGCATAAAATATATTTATATATATACCCTTATACACCATTTTAATAAAAAATATCACAAAATTCTTCTAAGTCCCTCGGGAAGAGTGAAAGACGCGCACGTTCATTTTCAGAGCTCCTAGACCTTCCTATAAGAAGTTAGCCTAAAAGTAGCTTCGAAATACGCTTAGGTTAAGTTTCAGAGTTGCTTCTAATGTACCAAAGCTGGACTTAGACATAATTTCACTCTCACAATATTATGGCTGGTTGGAGACAGTCCGAACCACAAGTACCGGGTCCATGGTTCTGGGCGTATACTGGGGAGACGGGGACGACTCCCATTAACCCCTGACTATACCGGGGATACGCTTATCACAATGCCTTTCTGGTCTGTGCTGAAGCAGGGCATTCTGGCAGCCAAGTGGCTTGACCTTTATTAGTGAGCCTGGTTACCCCCTCTCGGAACCACAGACTTAGAAATCGCCAGCTCATATACAGTGCATAAAATATATTTATATACTGTATATACCCTTATACACCATTTTAATAAAAAATATCACAAAATTCTTCTAAGTCCCTCGGGAAGAGTGAAAGACGCGCACGTTCATTTTCAGAGCTCCTAGACCTTCCTATAAGAAGTTAGCCAAAAAGTAGCTTCGAAAAACGCTTAGGTTAAGTTTCAGAGTTGCTTCTAATGTACCAAAGCTGGACTTAGACATAATTTCACTCTCACAACATAATGGCTGGTTGGAGAGAGTCTGAACCACAAGTACCGGGTCCATGGTTCTGGGCGTATACTGGGGGGACGGGGACGACTCCCATTAACCCCTGACTATACCGGGGATACGCTTATCACAATGCCTTTCTGGTCTGTGCTGAAGCAGGGCATTCTGGCAGCCAAGTGGCTTGACCTTTATTAGTGAGCCTGGTTACCCCCTCTCGGAACCACAGACTTAGAAATCGCCAGCTCATATACAGTGCATAAAATATATTTATATATATACCCTTATACACCATTTTAATAAAAAATATCACAAAATTCTTCTAAGTCCCTCGGGAAGAGTGAAAGACGCGCACGTTCATTTTCAGAGCTCCTAGACCTTTCTATAAGAAGTTAGCCAAAAAGTAGCTTCGAAAAACGCTTAGGTTAAGTTTCAGAGTTGCTTCTAATGTACCAAAGCTGGACTTAGACATAATTTCACTCTCACAACATTATGGCTGGTTGGAGAGGGTCCGAACCACAAGTACCGGGTCCATGGTTCTGGGTGTATACTGGGGGGGACGGGGACGACTCCCATTAACCCCTGACTATACCGGGGATACGCTTATCACAATGCCTTTCTGGTCTGTGCTGAAGCAGGGCATTCTGGCAGCCAAGTGGCTTGACTTTATTAGTGAGCCTGGTTACCCCCTCTCGGAACCACAGACTTAGAAATCGCCAGCTCATATACAGTGCATAAAATATGTTTATATACTGCATATACCCTTATACACCATTTTAATAAAAAATATCACAAAATTCTTCTAAGTCCCTCGGGAAGAGTGAAAGACGCGCACGTTCATTTTCAGAGCTCCTAGACCTTTCTATAAGAAGTTAGCCAAAAAGTAGCTTCGAAAAACGCTTAGGTTAAGTTTCAGAGTTGCTTCTAATGTACCAAAGCTGGACTTAGACATAATTTCACTCTCACAACATTATGGCTGGTTGGAGACAGTCCGAACCACAAGTACCGGGTCCATGGTTCTGGCCGTATACTGGGGGGACGGGGACGACTCCCATTAACCCCTGACTATACCGGGGATACGCTTATCACAATGCCTTTCTGGTCTGTGCTGAAGCAGGGCATTCTGGCAGCCAAGTGGCTTGACCTTTATTAGTGAGCCTGGTTACCCCCTCTCGGAACCACAGACTTAGAAATCGCCAGCTCATATACAGTGCATAAAATATATTTATATATATACCCTTATACACCATTTTAATAAAAAATATCACAAAATTCTTCTAAGTCCCTCTGGAAGAGTGAAAGACGCGCACGTTCATTTTCACAGCTTCTAGACCTTCCTATAAGAAGTTAGCCAAAAAGTAGCTTCGAAAAACGCTTAGGTTAAGTTTCAGAGTTGCTTCTAATGTACCAACGCTGGACTTAGACATAATTTCACTCTCACAACATTATGGCTGGTTGGAGACAGTCCGAACCACAAGTACCGGGTCCATGGTTCTGGGCGTATACTGGGGGGACGGGGACGACTCCCATTAACCCCTGACTATACCGGGGATACGCTTATCACAATGCCTTTCTGGTCTGTGCTGAAGCAGGGCATTCTGGCAGCCAAGTGGCTTGACCTTTATTAGTGAGCCTGGTTACCCCCTCTCGGAACCACAGACTTAGAAATCGCCAGCTCATATACAGTGCATAAAATATATTTATATATATACCCTTATACACCATTTTAATAAAAAATATCACAAAATTCTTCTAAGTCCCTCGGGAAGAGTGAAAGACGCGCACGTTCATTTTCAGAGCTCCTAGACCTTCCTATAAGAAGTTAGCCTAAAAGTAGCTTCGAAAAACGCTTAGGTTAAGTTTCAGAGTTGCTTCTAATGTACCAAAGCTGGACTTAGACATAATTTCACTCTCACAATATTATGGCTGGTTGGAGACAGTCCGAACCACAAGTACCGGGTCCATGGTTCTGGGCGTATACTGGGGAGACGGGGACGACTCCCATTAACCCCTGACTATACCGGGGATACGCTTATCACAATGCCTTTCTGGTCTGTGCTGAAGCAGGGCATTCTGGCAGCCAAGTGGCTTGACCTTTATTAGTGAGCCTGGTTACCCCCTCTCGGAACCACAGACTTACTGTAGAAATCGCCAGCTCATATACAGTGCATAAAATATATTTATATATATACCCTTATACACCATTTTAATAAAAAATATCACAAATTTCTTCTAAGTCCCTCGGGAAGAGTGAAAGACGCGCACGTTCATTTTCAGAGCTTCTAGACCTTCCTATAAGAAGTTAGCCAAAAAGTAGCTTCGAAAAACGCTTAGGTTAAGTTTCAGAGTTGCTTCTAATGTACCAAAGCTGGACTTAGACATAATTTCACTCACAACATTATGGCTGGTTGGAGACAGTCCGAACCACAAGTACCGGGTCCATGGTTCTGGGCGTATACTGGGGGGACGGGGACGACTCCCATTAACCCCTGACTATACCGGGGATACGCTTATCACAATGCCTTTCTGGTCTGTGCTGAAGCAGGGCATTCTGGCAGCCAAGTGGCTTGACCTTTATTAGTGAGCCTGGTTACCCCCTCTCGGAACCACAGACTTAGAAATCGCCAGCTCATATACAGTGCATAAAATATATTTATATATATACCCTTATACACCATTTTAATAAAAAATATCACAAAATTCTTCTAAGTCCCTCGGGAAGAGTGAAAGACGCGCACGTTCATTTTCAGAGCTTCTAGACCTTCCTATAAGAAGTTAGCCAAAAAGTAGCTTCGAAAAACGCTTAGGTTAAGTTTCAGAGTTGCTTCTAATGTACCAAAGCTGGACTTAGACATAATTTCACTCTCACAACATTATGGCTGGTTGGAGACAGTCCGAACCACAAGTACCGGGTCCATGGTTCTGGGCGTATACTGGGGGGACGGGGACGACTCCCATTAACCCCTGACTATACCGGGGATACGCTTATCACAATGCCTTTCTGGTCTGTGCTGAAGCAGGGCATTCTGGCAGCCAAGTGGCTTGACCTTTATTAGTGAGCCTGGTTACCCCCTCTCGGAACCACAGACTTAGAAATCGCCAGCTCATATACAGTGCATAAAATATATTTATATATATACCCTTATACACCATTTTAATAAAAAATATCACAAAATTCTTCTAAGTCCCTCGGGAAGAGTGAAAGACGCGCACGTTCATTTTCAGAGCTCCTAGACCTTCCTATAAGAAGTTAGCCAAAAATTAGCTTCGAAAAACGCTTAGGTTAAGTTTCAGAGTTGCTTCTAATGTACCAAAGCTGGACTTAGACATAATTTCACTCTCACAATATTATGGCTGGTTGGAGACAGTCCGAACCACAAGTACCGGGTCCATGGTTCTGGGCGTATACTGGGGAGACGGGGACGACTCCCATTAACCCCTGACTATACCGGGGATACGCTTATCACAATGCCTTTCTGGTCTGTGCTGAAGCAGGGCATTCTGGCAGCCAAGTGGCTTGACCTTTATTAGTGAGCCTGGTTACCCCCTCTCGGAACCACAGACTTAGAAATCGCCAGCTCATATACAGTGCATAAAATATATTTATATATATACCCTTATACACCATTTTAATAATAAATATCACAAAATTCTTCTAAGTCCCTCGGGAAGAGTGAAAGACGCGCACGTTCATTTTCAGAGCTTCTAGACCTTCCTATAAGAAGTTAGCCAAAAAGTAGCTTCGAAAAACGCTTAGGTTAAGTTTCAGAGTTGCTTCTAATGTACCAAAGCTGGACTTAGACATAATTTCACTCTCACAACATTATGGCTGGTTGGAGACAGTCCGAACCACAAGTACCGGGTCCATGGTTCTGGGCGTATACTGGGGGGACGGGGACGACTCCCATTTACCCCTGACTATACCGGGGATACGCTTATCACAATGCCTTTCTGGTCTGTGCTGAAGCAGGGCATTCTGGCAGCCAAGTGGCTTGACCTTTATTAGTGAGCCTGGTTACCCCCTCTCGGAACCACAGACTTAGAAATCGCCAGCTCATATACAGTGCATAAAATATATTTATATATATACCCTTATACACCATTTTAATAAAAAATATCACAAAATTCTTCTAAGTCCCTCGGGAAGAGTGAAAGACGCGCACGTTCATTTTCAGAGCTCCTAGACCTTCCTATAAGAAGTTAGCCAAAAAGTAGCTTCGAAAAACGCTTAGGTTAAGTTTCAGAGTTGCTTCTAATGTACCAAAGCTGGACTTAGACATAATTTCACTCTCACAATATTATGGCTGGTTGGAGACAGTCCGAACCACAAGTACCGGGTCCATGGTTCTGGGCGTATACTGGGGAGACGGGGACGACTCCCATTAACCCCTGACTATACCGGGGATACGCTTATCACAATGCCTTTCTGGTCTGTGCTGAAGCAGGGCATTCTGGCAGCCAAGTGGCTTGACCTTTATTAGTGAGCCTGGTTACCCCCTCTCGGAACCACAGACTTAGAAATCGCCAGCTCATATACAGTGCATAAAATATATTTATATATATACCCTTATACACCATTTTAATAAAAAATATCACAAAATTCTTCTAAGTCCCTCGGGAAGAGTGAAAGACGCGCACGTTCATTTTCAGAGCTTCTAGACCTTCCTATAAGAAGTTAGCCAAAAAGTAGCTTCGAAAAACGCTTAGGTTAAGTTTCAGAGTTGCTTCTAATGTACCAAAGCTGGACTTAGACATAATTTCACTCTCACAACATTATGGCTGGTTGGAGACAGTCCGAACCACAAGTACCGGGTCCATGGTTCTGGGCGTATACTGGGGGACGGGGACGACTCCCATTAACCCCTGACTATACCGGGGATACGCTTATCACAATGCCTTTCTGGTCTGTGCTGAAGCAGGGCATTCTGGCAGCCAAGTGGCTTGACCTTTATTAGTGAGCCTGGTTACCCCCTCTCGGAACCACAGACTTAGAAATCGCCAGCTCATATACAGTGCATAAAATATATTTATATATATACCCTTATACACCATTTTAATAAAAAATATCACAAAATTCTTCTAAGTCCCTCGGGAAGAGTGAAAGACGCGCACGTTCATTTTCAGAGCTTCTAGACCTTCCTATAAGAAGTTAGCCAAAAAGTAGATTCGAAAAACGCTTAGGTTAAGTTTCAGAGTTGCTTCTAATGTACCAACGCTGGACTTAGACATAATTTCACTCTCACAACATTATGGCTGGTTGGAGACAGTCCGAACCACAAGTACCGGGTCCATGGTTCTGGGCGTATACTGGGGGGACGGGGACGACTCCCATTAACCCCTGACTATACCGGGGATACGCTTATCACAATGCCTTTCTGGTCTGTGCTGAAGCAGGGCATTCTGGCAGCCAAGTGGCTTGACCTTTATTAGTGAGCCTGGTTACCCCCTCTCGGAACCACAGACTTAGAAATCGCCAGCTCATATACAGTGCATAAAATATATTTATATATATACCCTTATACACCATTTTAATAAAAAATATCAGAAAATTCTTCTAAGTCCCTCGGGAAGAGTGAAAGACGCGCACGTTCATTTTAAGAGCTCCTAGACCTTCCTATAAGAAGTTAGCCAAAAAGTAGCTTCGAAAAACGCTTAGGTTAAGTTTCAGAGTTGCTTCTAATGTACCAAAGCTGGACTTAGACATAATTTCACTCTCACAATATTATGGCTGGTTGGAGACAGTCCGAACCACAAGTACCGGGTCCATGGTTCTGGCCGTATACTGGGGGGACTAATGGGACGACTCCCATTAACCCCTGACTATACCTTGGATACGCTTATCACAATGCCTTTCTGGTCTGTGCTGAAGCAGGGCATTCTGGCAGCCAAGTGGCTTGACCTTTATTAGTGAGCCTGGTTACCCCCTCTCGGAACCACAGACTTAGAAATCGCCAGCTCATATACAGTGCATAAAATATATTTATATATATACCCTTATACACCATTTTAATAAAAAATATCACAAAATTCTTCTAAGTCCCTCGGGAAGAGGGAAAGACGCGCACGTTCATTTTCAGAGCTCATAGACCTTCCTATAAGAAGTTAGCCAAAAAGTAGCTTCGAAAAACGCTTAGGTTAAGTTTCAGAGTTGCTTCTAATGTACCAAAGCTGGACTTAGACATAATTTCACTCTCACAACATTATGGCTGGTTGGAGACAGTCCGAACCACAAGTACCGGGTCCATGGTTCTGGCCGTATACTGGGGGGACGGGGACGACTCCCATTAACCCCTGACTATACCGGGGATACGCTTATCACAATGCCTTTCTGGTCTGTGCTGAAGCAGGGCATTCTGGCAGCCAAGTGGCTTGACCTTTATTAGTGAGCCTGGTTACCCCCTCTCGGAACCACAGACTTAGAAATCGCCAGCTCATATACAGTGCATAAAATATATTTATATATATACCCTTATACACCATTTTAATAAAAAATATCACAAAATTCTTCTAAGTCCCTCGGGAAGAGTGAAAGACGCGCACGTTCATTTTCAGAGCTCCTAGACCTTCCTATAAGAAGTTAGCCAAAAAGTAGCTTCGAAAAACGCTTAGGTTAAGTTTCAGAGTTGCTTCTAATGTACCAAAGCTGGACTTAGACATAATTTCACTCTCACAACATTATGGCTTGTTGGAGACAGTCCGAACCACAAGTACCGGGTCCATGGTTCTGGCCGTATACTGGGGGGACGGGGACGACTCCCATTAACCCCTGACTATACCGGGGATACGCTTATCACAATGCCTTTCTGGTCTGTGCTGAAGCAGGGCATTCTGGCAGCCAAGTGGCTTGACCTTTATTAGTGAGCCTGGTTACCCCCTCTCGGAACCACAGACTTAGAAATCGCCAGCTCATATACAGTGCATAAAATATATTTATATACTGTATATACCCTTATACACCATTTTAATAAAAAATATCACAAAATTCTTCTAAGTCCCTCGGGAAGAGTGAAAGACGCGCACGTTCATTTTCAGAGCTCCTAGACCTTCCTATAAGAAGTTAGCCAAAAAGTAGCTTCGAAAAACGCTTAGGTTAAGTTACAGAGTTGCTTCTAATGTACCAAAGCTGGACTTACTGTAGACATAATTTCACTCTCACAACATTATGGCTGGTTGGAGACAGTCCGAACCACAAGTACCGGGTCCATGGTTCTGGCCGTATACTGGGGGGACGGGGACGACTCCCATTAACCCCTGACTATACCGGGGATACGCTTATGACAATGCCTTTCTGGTCTGTGCTGAAGCAGGGCATTCTGGCAGCCAAGTGGCTTGACCTTTATTAGTGAGCCTGGTTACCCCCTCTCGGAACCACAGACTTAGAAATCGCCAGCTCATATACAGTGCATAAAATATATTTATATATATACCCTTATACACCATTTTAATAAAAAATATCACAAAATTCTTCTAAGTCCCTCGGGAAGAATGAAAGACGCGCACGTTCATTTTCAGAGCTCCTAGACCTTCCTATAAGAAGTTAGCCAAAAAGTAGTTTCGAAAAACGCTTAGGTTAAGTTTCAGAGTTGCTTCTAATGTACCAAAGCTGGACTTAGACATAATTTCACTCTCACAACATTATGGCTGGTTGGAGAGAGTCCGAACCACAAGTACCGGGTCCATGGTTCTGGCCGTATACTGGGGGGACTAATGGGACGACTCCCATTAACCCCTGACTATACCTTGGATACGCTTATCACAATGCCTTTCTGGTCTGTGCTGAAGCAGGGCATTCTGGCAGCCAAGTGGCTTGACCTTTATTAGTGAGCCTGGTTACCCCCTCTCGGAACCACAGACTTAGAAATCGCCAGCTCATATACAGTGCATAAAATATATTTATATATATATACCCTTATACACCATTTTAATAAAAAATATCACAAAATTCTTCTAAGTCCCTCGGGAAGAGGGAAAGACGCGCACGTTCATTTTCAGAGCTCATAGAACTTCCTATAAGAAGTTAGCCAAAAAGTAGCTTCGAAAAACGCTTAGGTTAAGTTTCAGAGTTGCTTCTAATGTACCAAAGCTGGACTTAGACATAATTTCACTCTCAAAACATTATGGCTGGTTGGAGACAGTCCGAACCACAAGTACCGGGTCCATGGTTCTGGGCGTATACTGGGGGGACGGGGACGACTCCCATTAACCCCTGACTATACCGGGGATACGCTTATCACAATGCCTTTCTGGTCTGTGCTGAAGCAGGGCATTCTGGCAGCCAAGTGGCTTGACCTTTATTAGTGAGCCTGGTTACCCCCTCTCGGAACCACAGACTTAGAAATCGCCAGCTCATATACAGTGCATAAAATATATTTATATATATACCCTTATACACCATTTTAATAAAAAATATCACAAAATTCTTCTAAGTCCCTCGGGAAGAGTGAAAGACGCGCACGTTCATTTTCAGAGCTCCTAGACCTTCCTATAAGAAGTTAGCCAAAAAGTAGCTTCGAAAAACGCTTAGGTTAAGTTTCAGAGTTGCTTCTAATGTACCAACGCTGGACTTAGACATAATTTCACTCTCACAACATTATGGCTGGTTGGAGACAGTCCGAACCACAAGTACCGGGTCCATGGTTCTGGGCGTATACTGGGGGGACGGGGACGACTCCCATTAACCCCTGACTATACCGGGGATACGCTTATCACAATGCCTTTCTGGTCTGTGCTGAAGCAGGGCATTCTGGCAGCCAAGTGGCTTGACCTTTATTAGTGAGCCTGGTTACCCCCTCTCGGAACCACAGACTTAGAAATCGCCAGCTCATATACAGTGCATAAAATATATTTATATATATACCCTTATACACCATTTTAATAAAAAATATCACAAAATTCTTCTAAGTCCCTCGGGAAGAGTGAAAGACGCGCACGTTCATTTTCAGAGCTCCTAGACCTTCCTATAAGAAGTTAGCCTAAAAGTAGCTTCGAAATACGCTTAGGTTAAGTTTCAGAGTTGCTTCTAATGTACCAACGCTGGACTTAGACATAATTTCACTCTCACAACATTATGGCTGGTTGGAGACAGTCCGAACCACAAGTACCGGGTCCATGGTTCTGGGCGTATACTGGGGGGACGGGGACGACTCCCATTAACCCCTGACTATACCGGGGATACGCTTATCACAATGCCTTTCTGGTCTGTGCTGAAGCAGGGCATTCTGGCAGCCAAGTGGTTTGACCTTTATTAGTGAGCCTGGTTACCCCCTCTCGGAACCACAGACTTAGAAATCGCCAGCTCATATACAGTGCATAAAATATATTTATATATATATATATATACCATTATACACCATTTTAATAAAAAATATCACAAAATTCTTCTAAGTCCCTCGGGAAGAGTGAAAGACGCGCACGTTCATTTTCAGAGCTCCTAGACCTTCCTATAAGAAGTTAGCCAAAAAGTAGCTTCGAAAAACGCTTAGGTTAAGTTACAGAGTTGCTTCTAATGTACCAAAGCTGGACTTACTGTAGACATAATTTCACTCTCACAACATTATGGCTGGTTGGAGACAGTCCGAACCACAAGTACCGGGTCCATGGTTCTGGCCGTATACTGGGGGGACGGGGACGACTCCCATTAACCCCTGACTATACCGGGGATACGCTTATGACAATGCCTTTCTGGTCTGTGCTGAAGCAGGGCATTCTGGCAGCCAAGTGGCTTGACCTTTATTAGTGAGCCTGGTTACCCCCTCTCGGAACCACAGACTTAGAAATCGCCAGCTCATATACAGTGCATAAAATATATTTATATATATACCCTTATACACCATTTTAATAAAAAATATCACAAAATTCTTCTAAGTCCCTCGGGAAGAGGGAAAGACGCGCACGTTCATTTTCAGAGCTCATAGAACTTCCTATAAGAAGTTAGCCAAAAAGTAGCTTCGAAAAACGCTTAGGTTAAGTTTCAGAGTTGCTTCTAATGTACCAAAGCTGGACTTAGACATAATTTCACTCTCAAAACATTATGGCTGGTTGGAGACAGTCCGAACCACAAGTACCGGGTCCATGGTTCTGGGCGTATACTGGGGGGACGGGGACGACTCCCATTAACCCCTGACTATACCGGGGATACGCTTATCACAATGCCTTTCTGGTCTGTGCTGAAGCAGGGCATTCTGGCAGCCAAGTGGCTTGACCTTTATTAGTGAGCCTGGTTACCCCCTCTCGGAACCACAGACTTAGAAATCGCCAGCTCATATACAGTGCATAAAATATATTTATATATATACCCTTATACACCATTTTAATAAAAAATATCACAAAATTCTTCTAAGTCCCTCGGGAAGAGTGAAAGACGCGCACGTTCATTTTCAGAGCTCCTAGACCTTCCTATAAGAAGTTAGCCAAAAAGTAGCTTCGAAAAACGCTTAGGTTAAGTTTCAGAGTTGCTTCTAATGTACCAACGCTGGACTTAGACATAATTTCACTCTCACAACATTATGGCTGGTTGGAGACAGTCCGAACCACAAGTACCGGGTCCATGGTTCTGGGCGTATACTGGGGGGACGGGGACGACTCCCATTAACCCCTGACTATACCGGGGATACGCTTATCACAATGCCTTTCTGGTCTGTGCTGAAGCAGGGCATTCTGGCAGCCAAGTGGCTTGACCTTTATTAGTGAGCCTGGTTACCCCCTCTCGGAACCACAGACTTAGAAATCGCCAGCTCATATACAGTGCATAAAATATATTTATATATATACCCTTATACACCATTTTAATAAAAAATATCACAAAATTCTTCTAAGTCCCTCGGGAAGAGTGAAAGACGCGCACGTTCATTTTCAGAGCTCCTAGACCTTCCTATAAGAAGTTAGCCTAAAAGTAGCTTCGAAATACGCTTAGGTTAAGTTTCAGAGTTGCTTCTAATGTACCAACGCTGGACTTAGACATAATTTCACTCTCACAACATTATGGCTGGTTGGAGACAGTCCGAACCACAAGTACCGGGTCCATGGTTCTGGGCGTATACTGGGGGGACGGGGACGACTCCCATTAACCCCTGACTATACCGGGGATACGCTTATCACAATGCCTTTCTGGTCTGTGCTGAAGCAGGGCATTCTGGCAGCCAAGTGGTTTGACCTTTATTAGTGAGCCTGGTTACCCCCTCTCGGAACCACAGACTTAGAAATCGCCAGCTCATATACAGTGCATAAAATATATTTATATATATATATATATACCATTATACACCATTTTAATAAAAAATATCACAAAATTCTTCTAAGTCCCTCGGGAAGAGTGAAAGACGCGCACGTTCATTTTCAGAGCTCCTAGACCTTCCTATAAGAAGTTAGCCAAAAAGTAGCTTCGAAAAACGCTTAGGTTAAGTTACAGAGTTGCTTCTAATGTACCAAAGCTGGACTTACTGTAGACATAATTTCACTCTCACAACATTATGGCTGGTTGGAGACAGTCCGAACCACAAGTACCGGGTCCATGGTTCTGGCCGTATACTGGGGGGACGGGGACGACTCCCATTAACCCCTGACTATACCGGGGATACGCTTATGACAATGCCTTTCTGGTCTGTGCTGAAGCAGGGCATTCTGGCAGCCAAGTGGCTTGACCTTTATTAGTGAGCCTGGTTACCCCCTCTCGGAACCACAGACTTAGAAATCGCCAGCTCATATACAGTGCATAAAATATATTTATATATATACCCTTATACACCATTTTAATAAAAAATATCACAAAATTCTTCTACTGTAAGTCCCTCGGGAAGAATGAAAGACGCGCACGTTCATTTTCAGAGCTCCTAGACCTTCCTATAAGAAGTTAGCCAAAAAGTAGTTTCGAAAAACGCTTAGGTTAAGTTTCAGAGTTGCTTCTAATGTACCAAAGCTGGACTTAGACATAATTTCACTCTCACAATATTATGGCTGGTTGGAGACAGTCCGAACCACAAGTACCGGGTCCATGGTTCTGGGCGTATACTGGGGGGACGGGGACGACTCCCATTAACCCCTGACTATACCGGGGATACGCTTATCACAATGCCTTTCTGGTCTGTGCTGAAGCAGGGCATTCTGGCAGCCAAGTGGCTTGACCTTTATTAGTGAGCCTGGTTACCCCCTCTCGGAACCACAGACTTAGAAATCGCCAGCTCATATACAGTGCATAAAATATATTTATATATATATACCCTTATACACCATTTTAATAAAAAATATCAGAAAATTCTTCTAAGTCCCTCGGGAAGAGTGAAAGACGCGCACGTTCATTTTAAGAGCTCCTAGACCTTCCTATAAGAAGTTAGCCAAAAAGTAGCTTCGAAAAACGCTTAGGTTAAGTTTCAGAGTTGCTTCTAATGTACCAAAGCTGGACTTAGACATAATTTCACTCTCACAATATTATGGCTGGTTGGAGACAGTCCGAACCACAAGTACCGGGTCCATGGTTCTGGCCGTATACTGGGGGGACTAATGGGACGACTCCCATTAACCCCTGACTATACCTTGGATACGCTTATCACAATGCCTTTCTGGTCTGTGCTGAAGCAGGGCATTCTGGCAGCCAAGTGGCTTGACCTTTATTAGTGAGCCTGGTTACCCCCTCTCGGAACCACAGACTTAGAAATCGCCAGCTCATATACAGTGCATAAAATATATTTATATATATACCCTTATACACCATTTTAATAAAAAATATCACAAAATTCTTCTAAGTCCCTCGGGAAGAGGGAAAGACGCGCACGTTCATTTTCAGAGCTCATAGACCTTCCTATAAGAAGTTAGCCAAAAAGTAGCTTCGAAAAACGCTTAGGTTAAGTTTCAGAGTTGCTTCTAATGTACCAAAGCTGGACTTAGACATAATTTCACTCTCACAACATTATGGCTGGTTGGAGAGAGTCCGAACCACAAGTACCGGGTCCATGGTTCTGGCCGTATACTGGGGGGACGGGGACGACTCCCATTAACCCCTGACTATACCGGGGATACGCTTATCACAATGCCTTTCTGGTCTGTGCTGAAGCAGGGCATTCTGGCAGCCAAGTGGCTTGACCTTTATTAGTGAGCCTGGTTACCCCCTCTCGGAACCACAGACTTAGAAATCGCCAGCTCATATACAGTGCATAAAATATATTTATATATATACCCTTATACACCATTTTAATAAAAAATATCACAAAATTCTTCTAAGTCCCTCGGGAAGAGTGAAAGACGCGCACGTTCATTTTCAGAGCTCCTAGACCTTCCTATAAGAAGTTAGCCAAAAAGTAGCTTCGAAAAACGCTTAGGTTAAGTTTCAGAGTTGCTTCTAATGTACCAAAGCTGGACTTAGACATAATTTCACTCTCACAACATTATGGCTTGTTGGAGACAGTCCGAACCACAAGTACCGGGTCCATGGTTCTGGCCGTATACTGGGGGGACGGGGACGACTCCCATTAACCCCTGACTATACCGGGGATACGCTTATCACAATGCCTTTCTGGTCTGTGCTGAAGCAGGGCATTCTGGCAGCCAAGTGGCTTGACCTTTATTAGTGAGCCTGGTTACCCCCTCTCGGAACCACAGACTTAGAAATCGCCAGCTCATATACAGTGCATAAAATATATTTATATACTGTATATACCCTTATACACCATTTTAATAAAAAATATCACAAAATTCTTCTAAGTCCCTCGGGAAGAGTGAAAGACGCGCACGTTCATTTTCAGAGCTCCTAGACCTTCCTATAAGAAGTTAGCCAAAAAGTAGCTTCGAAAAACGCTTAGGTTAAGTTACAGAGTTGCTTCTAATGTACCAAAGCTGGACTTACTGTAGACATAATTTCACTCTCACAACATTATGGCTGGTTGGAGACAGTCCGAACCACAAGTACCGGGTCCATGGTTCTGGCCGTATACTGGGGGGACGGGGACGACTCCCATTAACCCCTGACTATACCGGGGATACGCTTATGACAATGCCTTTCTGGTCTGTGCTGAAGCAGGGCATTCTGGCAGCCAAGTGGCTTGACCTTTATTAGTGAGCCTGGTTACCCCCTCTCGGAACCACAGACTTAGAAATCGCCAGCTCATATACAGTGCATAAAATATATTTATATATATACCCTTATACACCATTTTAATAAAAAATATCACAAAATTCTTCTAAGTCCCTCGGGAAGAATGAAAGACGCGCACGTTCATTTTCAGAGCTCCTAGACCTTCCTATAAGAAGTTAGCCAAAAAGTAGTTTCGAAAAACGCTTAGGTTAAGTTTCAGAGTTGCTTCTAATGTACCAAAGCTGGACTTAGACATAATTTCACTCTCACAACATTATGGCTGGTTGGAGACAGTCCGAACCACAAGTACCGGGTCCATGGTTCTGGCCGTATACTGGGGGGACTAATGGGACGACTCCCATTAACCCCTGACTATACCTTGGATACGCTTATCACAATGCCTTTCTGGTCTGTGCTGAAGCAGGGCATTCTGGCAGCCAAGTGGCTTGACCTTTATTAGTGAGCCTGGTTACCCCCTCTCGGAACCACAGACTTAGAAATCGCCAGCTCATATACAGTGCATAAAATATATTTATATATATATACCCTTATACACCATTTTAATAAAAAATATCACAAAATTCTTCTAAGTCCCTCGGGAAGAGGGAAAGACGCGCACGTTCATTTTCAGAGCTCATAGAACTTCCTATAAGAAGTTAGCCAAAAAGTAGCTTCGAAAAACGCTTAGGTTAAGTTTCAGAGTTGCTTCTAATGTACCAAAGCTGGACTTAGACATAATTTCACTCTCAAAACATTATGGCTGGTTGGAGACAGTCCGAACCACAAGTACCGGGTCCATGGTTCTGGGCGTATACTGGGGGGACGGGGACGACTCCCATTAACCCCTGACTATACCGGGGATACGCTTATCACAATGCCTTTCTGGTCTGTGCTGAAGCAGGGCATTCTGGCAGCCAAGTGGCTTGACCTTTATTAGTGAGCCTGGTTACCCCCTCTCGGAACCACAGACTTAGAAATCGCCAGCTCATATACAGTGCATAAAATATATTTATATATATACCCTTATACACCATTTTAATAAAAAATATCACAAAATTCTTCTAAGTCCCTCGGGAAGAGTGAAAGACGCGCACGTTCATTTTCAGAGCTCCTAGACCTTCCTATAAGAAGTTAGCCAAAAAGTAGCTTCGAAAAACGCTTAGGTTAAGTTTCAGAGTTGCTTCTAATGTACCAACGCTGGACTTAGACATAATTTCACTCTCACAACATTATGGCTGGTTGGAGACAGTCCGAACCACAAGTACCGGGTCCATGGTTCTGGGCGTATACTGGGGGGACGGGGACGACTCCCATTAACCCCTGACTATACCGGGGATACGCTTATCACAATGCCTTTCTGGTCTGTGCTGAAGCAGGGCATTCTGGCAGCCAAGTGGCTTGACCTTTATTAGTGAGCCTGGTTACCCCCTCTCGGAACCACAGACTTAGAAATCGCCAGCTCATATACAGTGCATAAAATATATTTATATATATACCCTTATACACCATTTTAATAAAAAATATCACAAAATTCTTCTAAGTCCCTCGGGAAGAGTGAAAGACGCGCACGTTCATTTTCAGAGCTCCTAGACCTTCCTATAAGAAGTTAGCCAAAAAGTAGCTTCGAAAAACGCTTAGGTTAAGTTTCAGAGTTGCTTCTAATGTACCAACGCTGGACTTAGACATAATTTCACTCTCACAACATTATGGCTGGTTGGAGACAGTCCGAACCACAAGTACCGGGTCCATGGTTCTGGGCGTATACTGGGGGGACGGGGACGACTCCCATTAACCCCTGACTATACCGGGGATACGCTTATCACAATGCCTTTCTGGTCTGTGCTGAAGCAGGGCATTCTGGCAGCCAAGTGGTTTGACCTTTATTAGTGAGCCTGGTTACCCCCTCTCGGAACCACAGACTTAGAAATCGCCAGCTCATATACAGTGCATAAAATATATTTATATATATATATATATACCATTATACACCATTTTAATAAAAAATATCACAAAATTCTTCTAAGTCCCTCGGGAAGAGTGAAAGACGCGCACGTTCATTTTCAGAGCTCCTAGACCTTCCTATAAGAAGTTAGCCAAAAAGTAGCTTCGAAAAACGCTTAGGTTAAGTTACAGAGTTGCTTCTAATGTACCAAAGCTGGACTTACTGTAGACATAATTTCACTCTCACAACATTATGGCTGGTTGGAGACAGTCCGAACCACAAGTACCGGGTCCATGGTTCTGGCCGTATACTGGGGGGACGGGGACGACTCCCATTAACCCCTGACTATACCGGGGATACGCTTATGACAATGCCTTTCTGGTCTGTGCTGAAGCAGGGCATTCTGGCAGCCAAGTGGCTTGACCTTTATTAGTGAGCCTGGTTACCCCCTCTCGGAACCACAGACTTAGAAATCGCCAGCTCATATACAGTGCATAAAATATATTTATATATATACCCTTATACACCATTTTAATAAAAAATATCACAAAATTCTTCTAAGTCCCTCGGGAAGAATGAAAGACGCGCACGTTCATTTTCAGAGCTCCTAGACCTTCCTATAAGAAGTTAGCCAAAAAGTAGTTTCGAAAAACGCTTAGGTTAAGTTTCAGAGTTGCTTCTAATGTACCAAAGCTGGACTTAGACATAATTTCACTCTCACAACATTATGGCTGGTTGGAGACAGTCCGAACCACAAGTACCGGGTCCATGGTTCTGGCCGTATACTGGGGGGACTAATGGGACGACTCCCATTAACCCCTGACTATACCTTGGATACGCTTATCACAATGCCTTTCTGGTCTGTGCTGAAGCAGGGCATTCTGGCAGCAAAGTGGCTTGACCTTTATTAGTGAGCCTGGTTACCCCCTCTCGGAACCACAGACTTAGAAATCGCCAGCTCATATACAGTGCATAAAATATATTTATATATATACCCTTATACACCATTTTAATAAAAAATATCACAAAATTCTTCTAAGTCCCTCGGGAAGAGTGAAAGATGCGCACATTCATTTTCAGAGCTCATAGAACTTCCTATAAGAAGTTAGCCAAAAAGTAGCTTCGAAAAACGCTTAGGTTAAGTTTCAGAGTTGCTTCTAATGTACCAAAACTGGACTTAGACATAATTTCACTCTGACAACATTATGGCTGGTTGGAGACAGTCCGAACCACAAGTACCGGGTCCATGGTTCTGGCCGTATACTGGGGGGACGGGGACGACTCCCATTAACCCCTGACTATACCGGGGATACGCTTATCACAATTCCTTTCTGGTCTGTGCTGAAGCAGGGCATTCTGGCAGCCAAGTGGCTTGACCTTTATTAGTGAGCCTGGTTACCCCCTCTCGGAACCACAGACTTAGAAATCGCCAGCTCATATACAGTGCATAAAATATATTTATATACTGTATATACCCTTATACACCATTTTAATAAAAAATATCACAAAATTCTTCTAAGTCCCTCGGGAAGATTGAAAGACGCGCACGTTCATTTTCAGAGCTCCTAGACCTTCCTATAAGAAGTTAGCCAAAAAGTAGCTTCGAAAAACGCTTAGGTTAAGTTACAGAGTTGCTTCTAATGTACCAAAGCTGGACTTAGACATAATTTCACTCTCACAACATTATGGCTGGTTGGAGACAGTCCGAACCACAAGTACCGGGTCCATGGTTCTGGCCGTATACTGGGGGGACGGGGACGACTCCCATTAACCCCTGACTATACCGGGGATACGCTTATGACAATGCCTTTCTGGTCTGTGCTGAAGCAGGGCATTCTGGCAGCCAAGTGGCTTGACCTTTATTAGTGAGCCTGGTTACCCCCTCTCGGAACCACAGACTTAGAAATCGCCAGCTCATATACAGTGCATAAAATATATTTATATATATACCCTTATACACCATTTTAATAAAAAATATCAGAAAATTCTTCTAAGTCCCTCGGGAAGAGTGAAAGACGCGCACGTTCATTTTAAGAGCTCCTAGACCTTCCTATAAGAAGTTAGCCAAAAAGTAGCTTCGAAAAACGCTTAGGTTAAGTTTCAGAGTTGCTTCTAATGTACCAAAGCTGGACTTAGACATAATTTCACTCTCACAATATTATGGCTGGTTGGAGACAGTCCGAACCACAAGTACCGGGTCCATGGTTCTGGGCGTATACTGGGGAGACGGGGACGACTCCCATTAACCCCTGACTATACCGGGGATACGCTTATCACAATGCCTTTCTGGTCTGTGCTGAAGCAGGGCATTCTGGCAGCCAAGTGGCTTGACCTTTATTAGTGAGCCTGGTTACCCCCTCTCGGAACCACAGACTTAGAAATCGCCAGCTCATATACAGTGCATAAAATATATTTATATATATACCCTTATACACCATTTTAATAAAAAATATCACAAAATTCTTCTAAGTCCCTCGGGAAGAATGAAAGACGCGCACGTTCATTTTCAGAGCTCCTAGACCTTCCTATAAGAAGTTAGCCAAAAAGTAGTTTCGAAAAACGCTTAGGTTAAGTTTCAGAGTTGCTTCTAATGTACCAAAGCTGGACTTAGACATAATTTCACTCTCACAACATTATGGCTGGTTGGAGAGAGTCCGAACCACAAGTACCGGGTCCATGGTTCTGGCCGTATACTGGGGGGACTAATGGGACGACTCCCATTAACCCCTGACTATACCTTGGATACGCTTATCACAATGCCTTTCTGGTCTGTGCTGAAGCAGGGCATTCTGGCAGCCAAGTGGCTTGACCTTTATTAGTGAGCCTGGTTACCCCCTCTCGGAACCACAGACTTAGAAATCGCCAGCTCATATACAGTGCATAAAATATATTTATATATATACCCTTATACACCATTTTAATAAAAAATATCACAAAATTCTTCTAAGTCCCTCGGGAAGAGGGAAAGACGCGCACGTTCATTTTCAGAGCTCATAGACCTTCCTATAAGAAGTTAGCCAAAAAGTAGCTTCGAAAAACGCTTAGGTTAAGTTACAGAGTTGCTTCTAATGTACCAAAGCTGGACTTAGACATAATTTCACTCTCACAACATTATGGCTGGTTGGAGACAGTCCGAACCACAAGTACCGGGTCCATGGTTCTGGCCGTATACTGGGGGGACGGGGACGACTCCCATTAACCCCTGACTATACCGGGGATACGCTTATGACAATGCCTTTCTGGTCTGTGCTGAAGCAGGGCATTCTGGCAGCCAAGTGGCTTGACCTTTATTAGTGAGCCTGGTTACCCCCTCTCGGAACCACAGACTTAGAAATCGCCAGCTCATATACAGTGCATAAAATATATTTATATATATACCCTTATACACCATTTTAATAAAAAATATCAGAAAATTCTTCTAAGTCCCTCGGGAAGAGTGAAAGACGCGCACGTTCATTTTAAGAGCTCCTAGACCTTCCTATAAGAAGTTAGCCAAAAAGTAGCTTCGAAAAACGCTTAGGTTAAGTTACAGAGTTGCTTCTAATGTACCAAAGCTGGACTTAGACATAATTTCACTCTCACAACATTATGGCTGGTTGGAGACAGTCCGAACCACAAGTACCGGGTCCATGGTTCTGGCCGTATACTGGGGGGACGGGGACGACTCCCATTAACCCCTGACTATACCGGGGATACGCTTATGACAATGCCTTTCTGGTCTGTGCTGAAGCAGGGCATTCTGGCAGCCAAGTGGCTTGACCTTTATTAGTGAGCCTGGTTACCCCCTCTCGGAACCACAGACTTAGAAATCGCCAGCTCATATACAGTGCATAAAATATATTTATATATATACCCTTATACACCATTTTAATAAAAAATATCACAAAATTCTTCTAAGTCCCTCGGGAAGAATGAAAGACGCGCACGTTCATTTTCAGAGCTCCTAGACCTTCCTATAAGAAGTTAGCCAAAAAGTAGTTTCGAAAAACGCTTAGGTTAAGTTTCAGAGTTGCTTCTAATGTACCAAAGCTGGACTTAGACATAATTTCACTCTCACAACATTATGGCTGGTTGGAGAGAGTCCGAACCACAAGTACCGGGTCCATGGTTCTGGCCGTATACTGGGGGGACTAATGGGACGACTCCCATTAACCCCTGACTATACCTTGGATACGCTTATCACAATGCCTTTCTGGTCTGTGCTGAAGCAGGGCATTCTGGCAGCCAAGTGGCTTGACCTTTATTAGTGAGCCTGGTTACCCCCTCTCGGAACCACAGACTTAGAAATCGCCAGCTCATATACAGTGCATAAAATATATTTATATATATACCCTTATACACCATTTTAATAAAAAATATCACAAAATTCTTCTAAGTCCCTCGGGAAGAGGGAAAGACGCGCACGTTCATTTTCAGAGCTCATAGACCTTCCTATAAGAAGTTAGCCAAAAAGTAGCTTCGAAAAACGCTTAGGTTAAGTTTCAGAGTTGCTTCTAATGTACCAAAGCTGGACTTAGACATAATTTCACTCTCACAACATTATGGCTGGTTGGAGACAGTCCGAACCACAAGTACCGGGTCCATGGTTCTGGGCGTATACTGGGGGGACGGGGACGACTCCCATTAACCCCTGACTATACCGGGGATACGCTTATCACAATGCCTTTCTGGTCTGTGCTGAAGCAGGGCATTCTGGCAGCCAAGTGGCTTGACCTTTATTAGTGAGCCTGGTTACCCCCTCTCGGAACCACAGACTTAGAAATCGCCAGCTCATATACAGTGCATAAAATATATTTATATATATACCCTTATACACCATTTTAATAAAAAATATCACAAAATTCTTCTAAGTCCATCGGGAAGAGTGAAAGACGCGCACGTTCATTTTCAGAGCTCCTAGACCTTCCTATAAGAAGTTAGCCAAAAAGTAGCTTCGAAAAACGCTTAGGTTAAGTTTCAGAGTTGCTTCTAATGTACCAAAGCTGGACTTAGACATAATTTCACTCTCACAACATTATGGCTTGTTGGAGACAGTCCGAACCACAAGTACCGGGTCCATGGTTCTGGCCGTATACTGGGGGGACGGGGACGACTCCCATTAACCCCTGACTATACCGGGGATACGCTTATCACAATGCCTTTCTGGTCTGTGCTGAAGCAGGGCATTCTGGCAGCCAAGTGGCTTGACCTTTATTAGTGAGCCTGGTTACCCCCTCTCGGAACCACAGACTTAGAAATCGCCAGCTCATATACAGTGCATAAAATATATTTATATATATACCCTTATACACCATTTTAATAAAAAATATCACAAAATTCTTCTAAGTCCCTCGGGAAGAATGAAAGACGCGCACGTTCATTTTCAGAGCTCCTAGACCTTCCTATAAGAAGTTAGCCAAAAAGTAGTTTCGAAAAACGCTTAGGTTAAGTTTCAGAGTTGCTTCTAATGTACCAAAGCTGGACTTAGACATAATTTCACTCTCTCAACATTATGGCTGGTTGGAGACAGTCCGAACCACAAGTACCGGGTCCATGGTTCTGGCCGTATACTGGGGGGACTAATGGGACGACTCCCATTAACCCCTGACTATACCTTGGATACGCTTATCACAATGCCTTTCTGGTCTGTGCTGAAGCAGGGCATTCTGGCAGCCAAGTGGCTTGACCTTTATTAGTGAGCCTGGTTACCCCCTCTCGGAACCACAGACTTAGAAATCGCCAGCTCATATACAGTGCATAAAATATATTTATATATATACCCTTATACACCATTTTAATAAAAAATATCACAAAATTCTTCTAAGTCCCTCGGGAAGAGGGAAAGACGCGCACGTTCATTTTCAGAGCTCATAGAACTTCCTATAAGAAGTTAGCCAAAAAGTAGCTTCGAAAAACGCTTAGGTTAAGTTTCAGAGTTGCTTCTAATGTACCAAAGCTGGACTTAGACATAATTTCACTCTCAAAACATTATGGCTGGTTGGAGACAGTCCGAACCACAAGTACCGGGTCCATGGTTCTGGGCGTATACTGGGGGGACGGGGACGACTCCCATTAACCCCTGACTATACCGGGGATACGCTTATCACAATGCCTTTCTGGTCTGTGCTGAAGCAGGGCATTCTGGCAGCCAAGTGGCTTGACCTTTATTAGTGAGCCTGGTTACCCCCTCTCGGAACCACAGACTTAGAAATCGCCAGCTCATATACAGTGCATAAAATATATTTATATATATACCCTTATACACCATTTTAATAAAAAATATCACAAAATTCTTCTAAGTCCCTCGGGAAGAGTGAAAGACGCGCACGTTCATTTTCAGAGCTCCTAGACCTTCCTATAAGAAGTTAGCCAAAAAGTAGCTTCGAAAAACGCTTAGGTTAAGTTTCTGAGTTGCTTCTAATGTACCAAAGCTGGACTTAGACATAATTTCACTCTCACAACATTATGGCTTGTTGGAGACAGTCCGAACCACAAGTACCGGGTCCATGGTTCTGGCCGTATACTGGGGGGACGGGGACGACTCCCATTAACCCCTGACTATACCGGGGATACGCTTATCACAATGCCTTTCTGGTCTGTGCTGAAGCAGGGCATTCTGGCAGCCAAGTGGCTTGACCTTTATTAGTGAGCCTGGTTACCCCCTCTCGGAACCACAGACTTAGAAATCGCCAGCTCATATACAGTGCATAAAATATATTTATATATATATACCCTTATACACCATTTTAATAAAAAATATCACAAAATTCTTCTAAGTCCCTCGGGAAGAATGAAAGACGCGCACGTTCATTTTCAGAGCTCCTAGACCTTCCTATAAGAAGTTAGCCAAAAAGTAGTTTCGAAAAACGCTTAGGTTAAGTTTCAGAGTTGCTTCTAATGTACCAAAGCTGGACTTAGACATAATTTCACTCTCACAACATTATGGCTGGTTGGAGACAGTCCGAACCACAAGTACCGGGTCCATGGTTCTGGCCGTATACTGGGGGGACTAATGGGACGACTCCCATTAACCCCTGACTATACCTTGGATACGCTTATCACAATGCCTTTCTGGTCTGTGCTGAAGCAGGGCATTCTGGCAGCCAAGTGGCTTGACCTTTATTAGTGAGCCTGGTTACCCCCTCTCGGAACCACAGACTTAGAAATCGCCAGCTCATATACAGTGCATAAAATATATTTATATATATACCCTTATACACCATTTTAATAAAAAATATCACAAAATTCTTCTAAGTCCCTCGGGAAGAGTGAAAGACGCGCACGTTCATTTTCAGAGCTCCTAGACCTTCCTATAAGAAGTTAGCCAAAAAGTAGCTTCGAAAAACGCTTAGGTTAAGTTTCAGAGTTGCTTCTAATGTACCAAAGCTGGACTTAGACATAATTTCACTCTCACAACATTATGGCTGGTTGGAGACAGTCCGAACCACAAGTACCGGGTCCATGGTTCTGGCCGTATACTGGGGGGACGGGGACGACTCCCATTAACCCCTGACTATACCGGGGATACGCTTATGACAATGCCTTTCTGGTCTGTGCTGAAGCAGGGCATTCTGGCAGCCAAGTGGCTTGACCTTTATTAGTGAGCCTGGTTAACCCCTCTCGGAACCACAGACTTAGAAATCGCCAGCTCATATACAGTGCATAAAATATATTTATATATATACCCTTATACACCATTTTAATAAAAAATATCACAAAATTCTTCTAAGTCCCTCGGGAAGAGTGAAAGACGCGCACGTTCATTTTCAGAGCTCCTAGACCTTCCTATAAGAAGTTAGCCAAAAAGTAGCTTCGAAAAACGCTTAGGTTAAGTTTCAGAGTTGCTTCTAATGTACCAAAGCTGGACTTAGACATAATTTCACTCTCACAACATTATGGCTGGTTGGAGACAGTCCGAACCACAAGTACCGGGTCCATGGTTCTGGCCGTATACTGGGGGGACGGGGACGACTCCCATTAACCCCTGACTATACCGGGGATACGCTTATCACAATGCCTTTCTGGTCTGTGCTGAAGCAGGGCATTCTGGCAGCCAAGTGGCTTGACCTTTATTAGTGAGCCTGGTTACCCCCTCTCGGAACCACAGACTTAGAAATCGCCAGCTCATATACAGTGCATAAAACATATTTATATATATACCCTTATACACCATTTTAATAAAAAATATCACAAAATTCTTCTAAGTCCCTCGGGAAGAGTGAAAGACGCGCACGTTGATTTTCAGAGCTCCTAGACCTTCCTATAAGAAGTTAGCCAAAAAGTAGCTTCGAAAAACGCTTAGGTTAAGTTACAGAGTTGCGTCTAATGTACCAAAGCTGGACTTAGACATAATTTCACTCTCACAACATTATGGCTGGTTGGAGACAGTCCGAACCACAAGTACCGGGTCCATGGTTCTGGCCGTATACTGGGGGGACGGGGACGACTCCCATTAACCCCTGACTATACCGGGGATACGCTTATGACAATGCCTTTCTGGTCTGTGCTGAAGCAGGGCATTCTGGCAGCCAAGTGGCTTGACCTTTATTAGTGAGCCTGGTTACCCCCTCTCGGAACCACAGACTTAGAAATCGCCAGCTCATATACAGTGCATAAAACATATTTATATATATACCCTTATACACCATTTTAATAAAAAATATCACAAAATTCTTCTAAGTCCCTCGGGAAGAGTGAAAGACGCGCACGTTGATTTTCAGAGCTCCTAGACCTTCCTATAAGAAGTTAGCCAAAAAGTAGCTTCGAAAAACGCTTAGGTTAAGTTACAGAGTTGCTTCTAATGTACCAAAGCTGGACTTAGACATAATTTCACTCTCACAACATTATGGCTGGTTGGAGACAGTCCGAACCACAAGTACCGGGTCCATGGTTCTGGCCGTATACTGGGGGGACGGGGACGACTCCCATTAACCCCTGACTATACCGGGGATACGCTTATGACAATGCCTTTCTGGTCTGTGCTGAAGCAGGGCATTCTGGCAGCCAAGTGGCTTGACCTTTATTAGTGAGCCTGGTTAACCCCTCTCGGAACCACAGACTTAGAAATCGCCAGCTCATATACAGTGCATAAAATATATTTATATATATACCCTTATACACCATTTTAATAAAAAATATCACAAAATTCTTCTAAGTCCCTCGGGAAGAGTGAAAGACGCGCACGTTCATTTTCAGAGCTCCTAGACCTTCCTATAAGAAGTTAGCCAAAAAGTAGCTTCGAAAAACGCTTAGGTTAAGTTTCAGAGTTGCTTCTAATGTACCAAAGCTGGACTTAGACATAATTTCACTCTCACAACATTATGGCTGGTTGGAGACAGTCCGAACCACAAGTACCGGGTCCATGGTTCTGGCCGTATACTGGGGGGACGGGGACGACTCCCATTAACCCCTGACTATACCGGGGATACGCTTATGACAATGCCTTTCTGGTCTGTGCTGAAGCAGGGCATTCTGGCAGCCAAGTGGCTTGACCTTTATTAGTGAGCCTGGTTACCCCCTCTCGGAACCACAGACTTAGAAATCGCCAGCTCATATACAGTGCATAAAATATATTTATATACTGTATATACCCTTATACACCATTTTAATAAAAAATATCACAAAATTCTTCTAAGTCCCTCGGGAAGAGTTAAAGACGCGCACGTTCATTTTCAGAGCTCCTAGACCTTCCTATAAGAAGTTAGCCAAAAAGTAGCTTCGAAAAACGCTTGAGTTAAGTTACAGAGTTGCTTCTAATGTACCAAAGCTGGACTTAGACATAATTTCACTCTCACAACATTATGGCTGGTTGGAGACAGTCCGAACCACAAGTACCGGGTCCATGGTTCTGGCCGTATACTGGGGGGACGGGGACGACTCCCATTAACCCCTGACTATACCGGGGATACGCTTATGACAATGCCTTTCTGGTCTGTGCTGAAGCAGGGCATTCTGGCAGCCAAGTGGCTTGACCTTTATTAGTGAGCCTGGTTACCCCCTCTCGGAACCACAGACTTAGAAATCGCCAGCTCATATACAGTGCATAAAATATATTTATATATACCCTTATACACCATTTTAATAAAAAATATCACAAAATTCTTCTAAGTCTCTCGGGAAGAGGGAAAGACGCGCACGTTCATTTTCAGAGCTCCTAGACCTTCCTATAAGAAGTTAGCCAAAAAGTAGCTTCGAAAAACGCTTAGGTTAAGTTTCAGAGTTGCTTCTAATGTACCAAAGCTGGACTTAGACATAATTTCACTCTCACAACATTATGGCTGGTTGGAGACAGTCCGAACCACAAGTACCGGGTCCATGGTTCTGGGCGTATACTGGGGGGACGGGGACGACTCCCATTAACCCCTGACTATACCGGGGATACGCTTATCACAATGCCTTTCTGGTCTGTGCTGAAGCAGGGCATTCTGGCAGCCAAGTGGCCTTTATTAGTGAGCCTGGTTACCCCCTCTCGGAACCACAGACTTAGAAATCGCCAGCTCATATACAGTGCATAAAATATATTTATATATATACCCTTATACACCATTTTAATAAAAAATATCACAAAATTCTTCTAAGTCCCTCGGGAAGAGTGAAAGACGCGCACGTTCATTTTCAGAGTTCCTAGACCTTCCTATAAGAAGTTAGTCAAAAAGTAGCTTCGAAAAACGCTTAGGTTAAGTTTCAGAGTTGCTTCTAATGTACCAAAGCTGGACTTAGACATAATTTCACTCTCACAACATTATGGCTGGTTGGAGACAGTCCGAACCACAAGTACCGGGTCAATGGTTCTGGCCGTATACTGGGGGGACGGGGACGACTCCCATTAACCCCTGACTATACCGGGGATACGCTTATCACAATTCCTTTCTGGTCTGTGCTGAAGCAGGGCATTCTGGCAGCCAAGTGGCTTGACCTTTATTTGTGAGCCTGGTTACCCCCTCTCGGAACCACAGACTTAGAAATCGCCAGCTCATATACAGTGCATAAAATATATTTATATATATACCCTTATACACCATTTTAATAAAAAATATCACAAAATTCTTCTAAGTCCCTCGGGAAGAGGGAAAGACGCGCACGTTCATTTTCAGAGCTCCTAGACCTTCCTATAAGAAGTTAGCCAAAAAGTAGCTTCGAAAAACGCTTAGGTTAAGTTTCAGAGTTGCTTCTAATGTACCAAAGCTGGACTTAGACATAATTTCACTCTCACAACATTATGGCTGGTTGGAGACAGTCCGAACCACAAGTACCGGGTCCATGGTTCTGGGCGTATACTGGGGGGACGGGGACGACTCCCATTAACCCCTGACTATACCGGGGATACGCTTATCACAATGCCTTTCTGGTCTGTGCTGAAGCAGGGCATTCTGGCAGCCAAGTGGCTTGACCTTTATTAGTGAGCCTGGTTACCCCCTCTCGGAACCACAGACTTAGAAATCGCCAGCTCATATACAGTGCATAAAATATATTTATATATATACCCTTATACACCATTTTAATAAAAAATATCACAAAATTCTTCTAAGTCCCTCGGGAAGAGTGAAAGACGCGCACGTTCATTTTCAGAGTTCCTAGACCTTCCTATAAGAAGTTAGTCAAAAAGTAGCTTCGAAAAACGCTTAGGTTAAGTTTCAGAGTTGCTTCTAATGTACCAAAGCTGGACTTAGACATAATTTCACTCTCACAACATTATGGCTGGTTGGAGACAGTCCGAACCACAAGTACCGGGTCAATGGTTCTGGCCGTATACTGGGGGGACGGGGACGACTCCCATTAACCCCTGACTATACCGGGGATACGCTTATCACAATGCCTTTCTGGTCTGTGCTGAAGCAGGGCATTCTGGCAGCCAAGTGGCTTGACCTTTATTAGTGAGCCTGGTTACCCCCTCTCGGAACCACAGACTTAGAAATCGCCAGCTCATATACAGTGCATAAAATATATTTATATATATATACCCTTATACACCATTTTAATAATAAATATCACAAAATTCTTCTAAGTCCCTCGGGAAGAGGGAAAGACGCGCACGTTCATTTTCAGAGCTCCTAGACCTTCCTATAAGAAGTTAGCCAAAAAGTAGCTTCGAAAAACGCTTAGGTTAAGTTTCAGAGTTGCTTCTAATGTACCAAAGCTGGACTTAGACATAATTTCACTCTCACAACATTATGGCTGGTTGGAGACAGTCCGAACCACAAGTACCGGGTCCATGGTTCTGGGCGTATACTGGGGGGACGGGGACGACTCCCATTAACCCCTGACTATACCGGGGATACGCTTATCACAATGCCTTTCTGGTCTGTGCTGAAGCAGGGCATTCTGGCAGCCAAGTGGCCTTTATTAGTGAGCCTGGTTACCCCCTCTCGGAACCACAGACTTAGAAATCGCCAGCTCATATACAGTGCATAAAATATATTTATATATATACCCTTATACACCATTTTAATAAAAAATATCACAAAATTCTTCTAAGTCCCTCGGGAAGAGTGAAAGACGCGCACGTTCATTTTCAGAGTTCCTAGACCTTCCTATAAGAAGTTAGTCAAAAAGTAGCTTCGAAAAACGCTTAGGTTAAGTTTCAGAGTTGCTTCTAATGTACCAAAGCTGGACTTAGACATAATTTCACTCTCACAACATTATGGCTGGTTGGAGACAGTCCGAACCACAAGTACCGGGTCAATGGTTCTGGCCGTATACTGGGGGGACGGGGACGACTCCCATTAACCCCTGACTATACCGGGGATACGCTTATCACAATTCCTTTCTGGTCTGTGCTGAAGCAGGGCATTCTGGCAGCCAAGTGGCTTGACCTTTATTAGTGAGCCTGGTTACCCCCTCTCGGAACCACAGACTTAGAAATCGCCAGCTCATATACAGTGCATAAAATATATTTATATATATACCCTTATACACCATTTTAATAAAAAATATCACAAAATTCTTCTAAGTCCCTCGGGAAGAGGGAAAGACGCGCACGTTCATTTTCAGAGCTCCTAGACCTTCCTATAAGAAGTTAGCCAAAAAGTAGCTTCGAAAAACGCTTAGGTTAAGTTTCAGAGTTGCTTCTAATGTACCAAAGCTGGACTTAGACATAATTTCACTCTCACAACATTATGGCTGGTTGGAGACAGTCCGAACCACAAGTACCGGGTCCATGGTTCTGGGCGTATACTGGGGGGACGGGGACGACTCCCATTAACCCCTGACTATACCGGGGATACGCTTATCACAATGCCTTTCTGGTCTGTGCTGAAGCAGGGCATTCTGGCAGCCAAGTGGCTTGACCTTTATTAGTGAGCCTGGTTACCCCCTCTCGGAACCACAGACTTAGAAATCGCCAGCTCATATACAGTGCATAAAATATATTTATATATATACCCTTATACACCATTTTAATAAAAAATATCACAAAATTCTTCTAAGTCCCTCGGGAAGAGTGAAAGACGCGCACGTTCATTTTCAGAGTTCCTAGACCTTCCTATAAGAAGTTAGTCAAAAAGTAGCTTCGAAAAACGCTTAGGTTAAGTTTCAGAGTTGCTTCTAATGTACCAAAGCTGGACTTAGACATAATTTCACTCTCACAACATTATGGCTGGTTGGAGACAGTCCGAACCACAAGTACCGGGTCAATGGTTCTGGCCGTATACTGGGGGGACGGGGACGACTCCCATTAACCCCTGACTATACCGGGGATACGCTTATCACAATGCCTTTCTGGTCTGTGCTGAAGCAGGGCATTCTGGCAGCCAAGTGGCTTGACCTTTATTAGTGAGCCTGGTTACCCCCTCTCGGAACCACAGACTTAGAAATCGCCAGCTCATATACAGTGCATAAAATATATTTATATATATACCCTTATACACCATTTTAATAAAAAATATCACAAAATTCTTCTAAGTCCCTCGGGAAGAGGGAAAGACGCGCACGTTCATTTTCAGAGCTCCTAGACCTTCCTATAAGAAGTTAGCCAAAAAGTAGCTTCGAAAAACGCTTAGGTTAAGTTTCAGAGTTGCTTCTAATGTACCAAAGCTGGACTTAGACATAATTTCACTCTCACAACATTATGGCTGGTTGGAGACAGTCCGAACCACAAGTACCGGGTCCATGGTTCTGGGCGTATACTGGGGGGACGGGGACGACTCCCATTAACCCCTGACTATACCGGGGATACGCTTATCACAATGCCTTTCTGGTCTGTGCTGAAGCAGGGCATTCTGGCAGCCAAGTGGCTTGACCTTTATTAGTGAGCCTGGTTACCCCCTCTCGGAACCACAGACTTAGAAATCGCCAGCTCATATACAGTGCATAAAATATATTTATATACTGTATATACCCTTATACACCATTTTAATAAAAAATATCACAAAATTCTTCTAAGTCCCTCGGGAAGAGTGAAAGACGCGCACGTTCATTTTCAGAGCTTCTAGACCTTCCTATAAGAAGTTAGCCAAAAAGTAGCTTCGAAAAACGCTTAGGTTAAGTTTCAGAGTTGCTTCTAATGTACCAAAGCTGGACTTAGACATAATTTCACTCTCACAACATTATGGCTGGTTGGAGACAGTCCGAACCACAAGTACCGGGTCCATGGTTCTGGCCGTATACTGGGGGGACGGGGACGACTCCCATTAACCCCTGACTATACCGGGGATACGCTTATCACAATGCCTTTCTGGTCTGTGCTGAAGCAGGGCATTCTGGCAGCCAAGTGGCTTGACCTTTATTAGTGAGCCTGGTTACCCCCTCTCGGAACCACAGACTTAGAAATCGCCAGCTCATATACAGTGCATAAAATATATTTATATATATACCCTTATACACCATTTTAATAAAAAATATCACAAAATTCTTCTAAGTCCCTCGGGAAGAGGGAAAGACGCGCACGTTCATTTTCAGAGCTCCTAGACCTTCCTATAAGAAGTTAGCCAAAAAGTAGCTTCGAAAAACGCTTAGGTTAAGTTTCAGAGTTGCTTCTAATGTACCAAAGCTGGACTTAGACATAATTTCACTCTCACAACATTATGGCTGGTTGGAGACAGTCCGAACCACAAGTACCGGGTCCATGGTTCTGGCCGTATACTGGGGGGACGGGGACGACTCCCATTAACCCCTGACTATACCGGGGATACGCTTATGACAATGCCTTTCTGGTCTGTGCTGAAGCAGGGCATTCTGGCAGCCAAGTGGCTTGACCTTTATTAGTGAGCCTGGTTACCCCCTCTCGGAACCACAGACTTAGAAATCGCCAGCTCATATACAGTGCATAAAATATATTTATATATATACCCTTATACACCATTTTAATAAAAAATATCAGAAAATTCTTCTAAGTCCCTCGGGAAGAGTGAAAGACGCGCACGTTCATTTTAAGAGCTCCTAGACCTTCCTATAAGAAGTTAGCCAAAAAGTAGCTTCGAAAAACGCTTAGGTTAAGTTACAGAGTTGCTTCTAATGTACCAAAGCTGGACTTAGACATAATTTCACTCTCACAACATTATGGCTGGTTGGAGACAGTCCGAACCACAAGTACCGGGTCCATGGTTCTGGCCGTATACTGGGGGGACGGGGACGACTCCCATTAACCCCTGACTATACCGGGGATACGCTTATGACAATGCCTTTCTGGTCTGTGCTGAAGCAGGGCATTCTGGCAGCCAAGTGGCTTGACCTTTATTAGTGAGCCTGGTTACCCCCTCTCGGAACCACAGACTTAGAAATCGCCAGCTCATATACAGTGCATAAAATATATTTATATATATACCCTTATACACCATTTTAATAAAAAATATCACAAAATTCTTCTAAGTCCCTCGGGAAGAGGGAAAGACGCGCACGTTCATTTTCAGAGCTCCTAGACCTTCCTATAAGAAGTTAGCCAAAAAGTAGCTTCGAAAAACGCTTAGGTTAAGTTTCAGAGTTGCTTCTAATGTACCAAAGCTGGACTTAGACATAATTTCACTCTCACAACATTATGGCTGGTTGGAGACAGTCCGAACCACAAGTACCGGGTCCATGGTTCTGGGCGTATACTGGGGGGACGGGGACGACTCCCATTAACCCCTGACTATACCGGGGATACGCTTATCACAATGCCTTTCTGGTCTGTGCTGAAGCAGGGCATTCTGGCAGCCAAGTGGCTTGACCTTTATTAGTGAGCCTGGTTACCCCCTCTCGGAACCACAGACTTAGAAATCGCCAGCTCATATACAGTGCATAAAATATATTTATATACTGTATATACCCTTATACACCATTTTAATAAAAAATATCACAAAATTCTTCTAAGTCCCTCGGGAAGAGTGAAAGACGCGCACGTTCATTTTCAGAGCTTCTAGACCTTCCTATAAGAAGTTAGCCAAAAAGTAGCTTCGAAAAACGCTTAGGTTAAGTTTCAGAGTTGCTTCTAATGTACCAAAGCTGGACTTAGACATAATTTCACTCTCACAACATTATGGCTGGTTGGAGACAGTCCGAACCACAAGTACCGGGTCCATGGTTCTGGCCGTATACTGGGGGGACGGGGACGACTCCCATTAACCCCTGACTATACCGGGGATACGCTTATCACAATGCCTTTCTGGTCTGTGCTGAAGCAGGGCATTCTGGCAGCCAAGTGGCTTGACCTTTATTAGTGAGCCTGGTTACCCCCTCTCGGAACCACAGACTTAGAAATCGCCAGCTCATATACAGTGCATAAAATATATTTATATATATACCCTTATACACCATTTTAATAAAAAATATCACAAAATTCTTCTAAGTCCCTCGGGAAGAGGGAAAGACGCGCACGTTCATTTTCAGAGCTCCTAGACCTTCCTATAAGAAGTTAGCCAAAAAGTAGCTTCGAAAAACGCTTAGGTTAAGTTTCAGAGTTGCTTCTAATGTACCAAAGCTGGACTTAGACATAATTTCACTCTCACAACATTATGGCTGGTTGGAGACAGTCCGAACCACAAGTACCGGGTCCATGGTTCTGGCCGTATACTGGGGGGACGGGGACGACTCCCATTAACCCCTGACTATACCGGGGATACGCTTATCACAATGCCTTTCTGGTCTGTGCTGAAGCAGGGCATTCTGGCAGCCAAGTGGCTTGACCTTTATTAGTGAGCCTGGTTACCCCCTCTCGGAACCACAGACTTAGAAATCGCCAGCTCATATACAGTACATAAAATATATTTATATACTGTATATACCCTTATACACCATTTTAATAAAAAATATCACAAAATTCTTCTAAGTCCCTCGGGAAGAGTGAAAGACGCGCACGTTCATTTTCAGAGCTTCTAGACCTTCCTATAAGAAGTTAGCCAAAAAGTAGCTTCGAAAAACGCTTAGGTTAAGTTTCAGAGTTGCTTCTAATGTACCAAAGCTGGACTTAGACATAATTTCACTCTCACAACATTATGGCTGGTTGGAGACAGTCCGAACCACAAGTACCGGGTCCATGGTTCTGGCCGTATACTGGGGGGACGGGGACGACTCCCATTAACCCCTGACTATACCGGGGATACGCTTATCACAATGCCTTTCTGGTCTGTGCTGAAGCAGGGCATTCTGGCAGCCAAGTGGCTTGACCTTTATTAGTGAGCCTGGTTACCCCCTCTCGGAACCACAGACTTAGAAATCGCCAGCTCATATACAGTGCATAAAATATATTTATATATATACCCTTATACACCATTTTAATAAAAAATATCACAAAATTCTTCTAAGTCCCTCGGGAAGAGGGAAAGACGCGCACGTTCATTTTCAGAGCTCCTAGACCTTCCTATAAGAAGTTAGCCAAAAAGTAGCTTCGAAAAACGCTTAGGTTAAGTTTCAGAGTTGCTTCTAATGTACCAAAGCTGGACTTAGACATAATTTCACTCTCACAACATTATGGCTGGTTGGAGACAGTCCGAACCACAAGTACCGGGTCCATGGTTCTGGCCGTATACTGGGGGGACGGGGACGACTCCCATTAACCCCTGACTATACCGGGGATACGCTTATGACAATGCCTTTCTGGTCTGTGCTGAAGCAGGGCATTCTGGCAGCCAAGTGGCTTGACCTTTATTAGTGAGCCTGGTTACCCCCTCTCGGAACCACAGACTTAGAAATCGCCAGCTCATATACAGTGCATAAAATATATTTATATATATACCCTTATACACCATTTTAATAAAAAATATCAGAAAATTCTTCTAAGTCCCTCGGGAAGAGTGAAAGACGCGCACGTTCATTTTAAGAGCTCCTAGACCTTCCTATAAGAAGTTAGCCAAAAAGTAGCTTCGAAAAACGCTTAGGTTAAGTTACAGAGTTGCTTCTAATGTACCAAAGCTGGACTTAGACATAATTTCACTCTCACAACATTATGGCTGGTTGGAGACAGTCCGAACCACAAGTACCGGGTCCATGGTTCTGGCCGTATACTGGGGGGACGGGGACGACTCCCATTAACCCCTGACTATACCGGGGATACGCTTATGACAATGCCTTTCTGGTCTGTGCTGAAGCAGGGCATTCTGGCAGCCAAGTGGCTTGACCTTTATTAGTGAGCCTGGTTACCCCCTCTCGGAACCACAGACTTAGAAATCGCCAGCTCATATACAGTGCATAAAATATATTTATATATATACCCTTATACACCATTTTAATAAAAAATATCACAAAATTCTTCTAAGTCCCTCGGGAAGAGGGAAAGACGCGCACGTTCATTTTCAGAGCTCATAGACCTTCCTATAAGAAGTTAGCCAAAAAGTAGCTTCGAAAAACGCTTAGGTTAAGTTTCAGAGTTGCTTCTAATGTACCAAAGCTGGACTTAGACATAATTTCACTCTCACAACATTATGGCTGGTTGGAGACAGTCCGAACCACAAGTACCGGGTCCATGGTTCTGGGCGTATACTGGGGGGACGGGGACGACTCCCATTAACCCCTGACTATACCGGGGATACGCTTATCACAATGCCTTTCTGGTCTGTGCTGAAGCAGGGCATTCTGGCAGCCAAGTGGCTTGACCTTTATTAGTGAGCCTGGTTACCCCCTCTCGGAACCACAGACTTAGAAATCGCCAGCTCATATACAGTGCATAAAATATATTTATATATATACCCTTATACACCATTTTAATAAAAAATATCACAAAATTCTTCTAAGTCCCTCGGGAAGAATGAAAGACGCGCACGTTCATTTTCAGAGCTCCTAGACCTTCCTATAAGAAGTTAGCCAAAAAGTAGTTTCGAAAAACGCTTAGGTTAAGTTTCAGAGTTGCTTCTAATGTACCAAAGCTGGACTTAGACATAATTTCACTCTCTCAACATTATGGCTGGTTGGAGACAGTCCGAACCACAAGTACCGGGTCCATGGTTCTGGCCGTATACTGGGGGGACTAATGGGACGACTCCCATTAACCCCTGACTATACCTTGGATACGCTTATCACAATGCCTTTCTGGTCTGTGCTGAAGCAGGGCATTCTGGCAGCCAAGTGGCTTGACCTTTATTAGTGAGCCTGGTTACCCCCTCTCGGAACCACAGACTTAGAAATCGCCAGCTCATATACAGTGCATAAAATATATTTATATATATACCCTTATACACCATTTTAATAAAAAATATCACAAAATTCTTCTAAGTCCCTCGGGAAGAGGGAAAGACGCGCACGTTCATTTTCAGAGCTCATAGAACTTCCTATAAGAAGTTAGCCAAAAAGTAGCTTCGAAAAACGCTTAGGTTAAGTTTCAGAGTTGCTTCTAATGTACCAAAGCTGGACTTAGACATAATTTCACTCTCAAAACATTATGGCTGGTTGGAGACAGTCCGAACCACAAGTACCGGGTCCATGGTTCTGGGCGTATACTGGGGGGACGGGGACGACTCCCATTAACCCCTGACTATACCGGGGATACGCTTATCACAATGCCTTTCTGGTCTGTGCTGAAGCAGGGCATTCTGGCAGCCAAGTGGCTTGACCTTTATTAGTGAGCCTGGTTACCCCCTCTCGGAACCACAGACTTAGAAATCGCCAGCTCATATACAGTGCATAAAATATATTTATATATATACCCTTATACACCATTTTAATAAAAAATATCACAAAATTCTTCTAAGTCCCTCGGGAAGAGTGAAAGACGCGCACGTTCATTTTCAGAGCTCCTAGACCTTCCTATAAGAAGTTAGCCAAAAAGTAGCTTCGAAAAACGCTTAGGTTAAGTTTCTGAGTTGCTTCTAATGTACCAAAGCTGGACTTAGACATAATTTCACTCTCACAACATTATGGCTTGTTGGAGACAGTCCGAACCACAAGTACCGGGTCCATGGTTCTGGCCGTATACTGGGGGGACGGGGACGACTCCCATTAACCCCTGACTATACCGGGGATACGCTTATCACAATGCCTTTCTGGTCTGTGCTGAAGCAGGGCATTCTGGCAGCCAAGTGGCTTGACCTTTATTAGTGAGCCTGGTTACCCCCTCTCGGAACCACAGACTTAGAAATCGCCAGCTCATATACAGTGCATAAAATATATTTATATATATACCCTTATACACCATTTTAATAAAAAATATCACAAAATTCTTCTAAGTCCCTCGGGAAGAATGAAAGACGCGCACGTTCATTTTCAGAGCTCCTAGACCTTCCTATAAGAAGTTAGCCAAAAAGTAGTTTCGAAAAACGCTTAGGTTAAGTTTCAGAGTTGCTTCTAATGTACCAAAGCTGGACTTAGACATAATTTCACTCTCACAACATTATGGCTGGTTGGAGACAGTCCGAACCACAAGTACCGGGTCCATGGTTCTGGCCGTATACTGGGGGGACTAATGGGACGACTCCCATTAACCCCTGACTATACCTTGGATACGCTTATCACAATGCCTTTCTGGTCTGTGCTGAAGCAGGGCATTCTGGCAGCCAAGTGGCTTGACCTTTATTAGTGAGCCTGGTTACCCCCTCTCGGAACCACAGACTTAGAAATCGCCAGCTCATATACAGTGCATAAAATATATTTATATATATACCCTTATACACCATTTTAATAAAAAATATCACAAAATTCTTCTAAGTCCCTCGGGAAGAGTGAAAGACGCGCACGTTCATTTTCAGAGCTCCTAGACCTTCCTATAAGAAGTTAGCCAAAAAGTAGCTTCGAAAAACGCTTAGGTTAAGTTTCAGAGTTGCTTCTAATGTACCAAAGCTGGACTTAGACATAATTTCACTCTCACAACATTATGGCTGGTTGGAGACAGTCCGAACCACAAGTACCGGGTCCATGGTTCTGGCCGTATACTGGGGGGACGGGGACGACTCCCATTAACCCCTGACTATACCGGGGATACGCTTATGACAATGCCTTTCTGGTCTGTGCTGAAGCAGGGCATTCTGGCAGCCAAGTGGCTTGACCTTTATTAGTGAGCCTGGTTAACCCCTCTCGGAACCACAGACTTAGAAATCGCCAGCTCATATACAGTGCATAAAATATATTTATATATATACCCTTATACACCATTTTAATAATAAATATCACAAAATTCTTCTAAGTCCCTCGGGAAGAGTGAAAGACGCGCACGTTCATTTTCAGAGCTCCTAGACCTTCCTATAAGAAGTTAGCCAAAAAGTAGCTTCGAAAAACGCTTAGGTTAAGTTTCAGAGTTGCTTCTAATGTACCAAAGCTGGACTTAGACATAATTTCACTCTCACAACATTATGGCTGGTTGGAGACAGTCCGAACCACAAGTACCGGGTCCATGGTTCTGGCCGTATACTGGGGGGACGGGGACGACTCCCATTAACCCCTGACTATACCGGGGATACGCTTATCACAATGCCTTTCTGGTCTGTGCTGAAGCAGGGCATTCTGGCAGCCAAGTGGCTTGACCTTTATTAGTGAGCCTGGTTACCCCCTCTCGGAACCACAGACTTAGAAATCGCCAGCTCATATACAGTGCATAAAACATATTTATATATATACCCTTATACACCATTTTAATAAAAAATATCACAAAATTCTTCTAAGTCCCTCGGGAAGAGTGAAAGACGCGCACGTTGATTTTCAGAGCTCCTAGACCTTCCTATAAGAAGTTAGCCAAAAAGTAGCTTCGAAAAACGCTTAGGTTAAGTTACAGAGTTGCTTCTAATGTACCAAAGCTGGACTTAGACATAATTTCACTCTCACAACATTATGGCTGGTTGGAGACAGTCCGAACCACAAGTACCGGGTCCATGGTTCTGGCCGTATACTGGGGGGACGGGGACGACTCCCATTAACCCCTGACTATACCGGGGATACGCTTATGACAATGCCTTTCTGGTCTGTGCTGAAGCAGGGCATTCTGGCAGCCAAGTGGCTTGACCTTTATTAGTGAGCCTGGTTACCCCCTCTCGGAACCACAGACTTAGAAATCGCCAGCTCATATACAGTGCATAAAACATATTTATATATATACCCTTATACACCATTTTAATAAAAAAATATCACAAAATTCTTCTAAGTCCCTCGGGAAGAGTGAAAGACGCGCACGTTGATTTTCAGAGCTCCTAGACCTTCCTATAAGAAGTTAGCCAAAAAGTAGCTTCGAAAAACGCTTAGGTTAAGTTACAGAGTTGCTTCTAATGTACCAAAGCTGGACTTAGACATAATTTCACTCTCACAACATTATGGCTGGTTGGAGACAGTCCGAACCACAAGTACCGGGTCCATGGTTCTGGCCGTATACTGGGGGGACGGGGACGACTCCCATTAACCCCTGACTATACCGGGGATACGCTTATGACAATGCCTTTCTGGTCTGTGCTGAAGCAGGGCATTCTGGCAGCCAAGTGGCTTGACCTTTATTAGTGAGCCTGGTTAACCCCTCTCGGAACCACAGACTTAGAAATCGCCAGCTCATATACAGTGCATAAAATATATTTATATATATACCCTTATACACCATTTTAATAAAAAATATCACAAAATTCTTCTAAGTCCCTCGGGAAGAGTGAAAGACGCGCACGTTCATTTTCAGAGCTCCTAGACCTTCCTATAAGAAGTTAGCCAAAAAGTAGCTTCGAAAAACGCTTAGGTTAAGTTTCAGAGTTGCTTCTAATGTACCAAAGCTGGACTTAGACATAATTTCACTCTCACAACATTATGGCTGGTTGGAGACAGTCCGAACCACAAGTACCGGGTCCATGGTTCTGGCCGTATACTGGGGGGACGGGGACGACTCCCATTAACCCCTGACTATACCGGGGATACGCTTATGACAATGCCTTTCTGGTCTGTGCTGAAGCAGGGCATTCTGGCAGCCAAGTGGCTTGACCTTTATTAGTGAGCCTGGTTACCCCCTCTCGGAACCACAGACTTAGAAATCGCCAGCTCATATACAGTGCATAAAATATATTTATATACTGTATATACCCTTATACACCATTTTAATAAAAAATATCACAAAATTCTTCTAAGTCCCTCGGGAAGAGTTAAAGACGCGCACGTTCATTTTCAGAGCTCCTAGACCTTCCTATAAGAAGTTAGCCAAAAAGTAGCTTCGAAAAACGCTTAGGTTAAGTTACAGAGTTGCTTCTAATGTAACAAAGCTGGACTTAGACATAATTTCACTCTCACAACATTATGGCTGTTTGGAGACAGTCCGAACCACAAGTACCGGGTCCATGGTTCTGGCCGTATACTGGGGGGACGGGGACGACTCCCATTAACCCCTGACTATACCGGGGATACGCTTATGACAATGCCTTTCTGGTCTGTGCTGAAGCAGGGCATTCTGGCAGCCAAGTGGCTTGACCTTTATTAGTGAGCCTGGTTACCCCCTCTCGGAACCACAGACTTAGAAATCGCCAGCTCATATACAGTGCATAAAATATATTTATATATATACCCTTATACACCATTTTAATAAAAAATATCACAAAATTCTTCTAAGTCTCTCGGGAAGAGGGAAAGACGCGCACGTTCATTTTCAGAGCTCCTAGACCTTCCTATAAGAAGTTAGCCAAAAAGTAGCTTCGAAAAACGCTTAGGTTAAGTTTCTGAGTTGCTTCTAATGTACCAAAGCTGGACTTAGACATAATTTCACTCTCACAACATTATGGCTTGTTGGAGACAGTCCGAACCACAAGTACCGGGTCCATGGTTCTGGCCGTATACTGGGGGGACGGGGACGACTCCCATTAACCCCTGACTATACCGGGGATACGCTTATCACAATGCCTTTCTGGTCTGTGCTGAAGCAGGGCATTCTGGCAGCCAAGTGGCTTGACCTTTATTAGTGAGCCTGGTTACCCCCTCTCGGAACCACAGACTTAGAAATCGCCAGCTCATATACAGTGCATAAAATATATTTATATATATACCCTTATACACCATTTTAATAAAAAATATCACAAAATTCTTCTAAGTCCCTCGGGAAGAATGAAAGACGCGCACGTTCATTTTCAGAGCTCCTAGACCTTCCTATAAGAAGTTAGCCAAAAAGTAGTTTCGAAAAACGCTTAGGTTAAGTTTCAGAGTTGCTTCTAATGTACCAAAGCTGGACTTAGACATAATTTCACTCTCACAACATTATGGCTGGTTGGAGACAGTCCGAACCACAAGTACCGGGTCCATGGTTCTGGCCGTATACTGGGGGGACTAATGGGACGACTCCCATTAACCCCTGACTATACCTTGGATACGCTTATCACAATGCCTTTCTGGTCTGTGCTGAAGCAGGGCATTCTGGCAGCCAAGTGGCTTGACCTTTATTAGTGAGCCTGGTTACCCCCTCTCGGAACCACAGACTTAGAAATCGCCAGCTCATATACAGTGCATAAAATATATTTATATATATACCCTTATACACCATTTTAATAAAAAATATCACAAAATTCTTCTAAGTCCCTCGGGAAGAGTGAAAGACGCGCACGTTCATTTTCAGAGCTCCTAGACCTTCCTATAAGAAGTTAGCCAAAAAGTAGCTTCGAAAAACGCTTAGGTTAAGTTTCAGAGTTGCTTCTAATGTACCAAAGCTGGACTTAGACATAATTTCACTCTCACAACATTATGGCTGGTTGGAGACAGTCCGAACCACAAGTACCGGGTCCATGGTTCTGGCCGTATACTGGGGGGACGGGGACGACTCCCATTAACCCCTGACTATACCGGGGATACGCTTATGACAATGCCTTTCTGGTCTGTGCTGAAGCAGGGCATTCTGGCAGCCAAGTGGCTTGACCTTTATTAGTGAGCCTGGTTAACCCCTCTCGGAACCACAGACTTAGAAATCGCCAGCTCATATACAGTGCATAAAATATATTTATATATATACCCTTATACACCATTTTAATAAAAAATATCACAAAATTCTTCTAAGTCCCTCGGGAAGAGTGAAAGACGCGCACGTTCATTTTCAGAGCTCCTAGACCTTCCTATAAGAAGTTAGCCAAAAAGTAGCTTCGAAAAACGCTTAGGTTAAGTTTCAGAGTTGCTTCTAATGTACCAAAGCTGGACTTAGACATAATTTCACTCTCACAACATTATGGCTGGTTGGAGACAGTCCGAACCACAAGTACCGGGTCCATGGTTCTGGCCGTATACTGGGGGGACGGGGACGACTCCCATTAACCCCTGACTATACCGGGGATACGCTTATCACAATGCCTTTCTGGTCTGTGCTGAAGCAGGGCATTCTGGCAGCCAAGTGGCTTGACCTTTATTAGTGAGCCTGGTTACCCCCTCTCGGAACCACAGACTTAGAAATCGCCAGCTCATATACAGTGCATAAAACATATTTATATATATACCCTTATACACCATTTTAATAAAAAATATCACAAAATTCTTCTAAGTCCCTCGGGAAGAGTGAAAGACGCGCACGTTGATTTTCAGAGCTCCTAGACCTTCCTATAAGAAGTTAGCCAAAAAGTAGCTTCGAAAAACGCTTAGGTTAAGTTACAGAGTTGCTTCTAATGTACCAAAGCTGGACTTAGACATAATTTCACTCTCACAACATTATGGCTGGTTGGAGACAGTCCGAACCACAAGTACCGGGTCCATGGTTCTGGCCGTATACTGGGGGGACGGGGACGACTCCCATTAACCCCTGACTATACCGGGGATACGCTTATGACAATGCCTTTCTGGTCTGTGCTGAAGCAGGGCATTCTGGCAGCCAAGTGGCTTGACCTTTATTAGTGAGCCTGGTTACCCCCTCTCGGAACCACAGACTTAGAAATCGCCAGCTCATATACAGTGCATAAAACATATTTATATATATACCCTTATACACCATTTTAATAAAAAATATCACAAAATTCTTCTAAGTCCCTCGGGAAGAGTGAAAGACGCGCACGTTGATTTTCAGAGCTCCTAGACCTTCCTATAAGAAGTTAGCCAAAAAGTAGCTTCGAAAAACGCTTAGGTTAAGTTACAGAGTTGCTTCTAATGTACCAAAGCTGGACTTAGACATAATTTCACTCTCACAACATTATGGCTGGTTGGAGACAGTCCGAACCACAAGTACCGGGTCCATGGTTCTGGCCGTATACTGGGGGGACGGGGACGACTCCCATTAACCCCTGACTATACCGGGGATACGCTTATGACAATGCCTTTCTGGTCTGTGCTGAAGCAGGGCATTCTGGCAGCCAAGTGGCTTGACCTTTATTAGTGAGCCTGGTTAACCCCTCTCGGAACCACAGACTTAGAAATCGCCAGCTCATATACAGTGCATAAAATATATTTATATATATACCCTTATACACCATTTTAATAAAAAATATCACAAAATTCTTCTAAGTCCCTCGGGAAGAGTGAAAGACGCGCACGTTCATTTTCAGAGCTCCTAGACCTTCCTATAAGAAGTTAGCCAAAAAGTAGCTTCGAAAAACGCTTAGGTTAAGTTTCAGAGTTGCTTCTAATGTACCAAAGCTGGACTTAGACATAATTTCACTCTCACAACATTATGGCTGGTTGGAGACAGTCCGAACCACAAGTACCGGGTCCATGGTTCTGGCCGTATACTGGGGGGACGGGGACGACTCCCATTAACCCCTGACTATACCGGGGATACGCTTATGACAATGCCTTTCTGGTCTGTGCTGAAGCAGGGCATTCTGGCAGCCAAGTGGCTTGACCTTTATTAGTGAGCCTGGTTACCCCCTCTCGGAACCACAGACTTAGAAATCGCCAGCTCATATACAGTGCATAAAATATATTTATATACTGTATATACCCTTATACACCATTTTAATAAAAAATATCACAAAATTCTTCTAAGTCCCTCGGGAAGAGTTAAAGACGCGCACGTTCATTTTCAGAGCTCCTAGACCTTCCTATAAGAAGTTAGCCAAAAAGTAGCTTCGAAAAACGCTTAGGTTAAGTTACAGAGTTGCTTCTAATGTAACAAAGCTGGACTTAGACATAATTTCACTCTCACAACATTATGGCTGTTTGGAGACAGTCCGAACCACAAGTACCGGGTCCATGGTTCTGGCCGTATACTGGGGGGACGGGGACGACTCCCATTAACCCCTGACTATACCGGGGATACGCTTATGACAATGCCTTTCTGGTCTGTGCTGAAGCAGGGCATTCTGGCAGCCAAGTGGCTTGACCTTTATTAGTGAGCCTGGTTACCCCCTCTCGGAACCACAGACTTAGAAATCGCCAGCTCATATACAGTGCATAAAATATATTTATATATATACCCTTATACACCATTTTAATAAAAAATATCACAAAATTCTTCTAAGTCTCTCGGGAAGAGGGAAAGACGCGCACGTTCATTTTCAGAGCTCCTAGACCTTCCTATAAGAAGTTAGCCAAAAAGTAGCTTCGAAAAACGCTTAGGTTAAGTTTCAGAGTTGCTTCTAATGTACCAAAGCTGGACTTAGACATAATTTCACTCTCACAACATTATGGCTGGTTGGAGACAGTCCGAACCACAAGTACCGGGTCCATGGTTCTGGGCGTATACTGGGGGGACGGGGACGACTCCCATTAACCCCTGACTATACCGGGGATACGCTTATCACAATGCCTTTCTGGTCTGTGCTGAAGCAGGGCATTCTGGCAGCCAAGTGGCCTTTATTAGTGAGCCTGGTTACCCCCTCTCGGAACCACAGACTTAGAAATCGCCAGCTCATATACAGTGCATAAAATATATTTATATATATACCCTTATACACCATTTTAATAAAAAATATCACAAAATTCTTCTAAGTCCCTCGGGAAGAGTGAAAGACGCGCACGTTCATTTTCAGAGTTCCTAGACCTTCCTATAAGAAGTTAGTCAAAAAGTAGCTTCGAAAAACGCTTAGGTTAAGTTTCAGAGTTGCTTCTAATGTACCAAAGCTGGACTTAGACATAATTTCACTCTCACAACATTATGGCTGGTTGGAGACAGTCCGAACCACA